>NC_047661.1:98354768-98592268 GCF_011762505.2 Arvicanthis niloticus
TGTGTGTGTGTGTGTGTGTGTGTGTGTGTGTGCTATGCCCATCATGTAGAACTATATCGGGTATGGAAACCCAAGCACTTATCTGAAGGTGGAACGGGGATGAATGATCATGTGGACAAGTTGTGAAGCATCCTTTTGTAGTGTTGATATGTATGGAGACTCTTTGGTCTCAAAGATTCATAGTAGAAGAGAAGACATGCCATCACGTCAGTGAGTAATCCTAAGAAAAATAAGATATTGGAATCCCAGAGGGAAAAGTGAGTTTCCTTCCACGGGACTGGGAACCTTTTTCTTAAAGAATTTGTAACCATCAAATGTCCTCAAACAATACAACCTGAAGGTATATAGTTTTATACCTAACGCGCTGAGAAAAGATGGTGGGAAAATATTGAGTATCTTTGTATTCTGTAATTAAACCATTCACTTTCTGTACAAACAGAATACTCTTCATTTATAACAAAATGAGCCCTACAATTGATAACATATCATTGTCTAAATTCTGAGCTGAGCTATTACAGGCAGTATTTATAGCACCATATACACTGTAAAATGTTTATGTTGTATGTTCAGAATCAAGGCACCAATGAGAAATACCACAGCCAAACCCTTCCAGAAGTGATTCACTATTTGATTGTGAGTTAATTTTTTGTAGTGCAGTCTGAAACCATCCCCTGATGCCAAACTTTTCATGATGCCCATCTGTATCACAAAGTGGTACCTCACAGTTTAAGACACTGGATATGGATCCTGTTGATCTCCCATTTAGTGTCTGGTTGATGTGTTTTTCTCTATAACACAGGAAACTGTAGGCTTTGCTCAGTTACACACAAAGATTTTAATACAAAACTAACTAATGATGTTGTGGAATGCCTAGTGAGATATTCTGTTGCTACAACGAAACATCATGGCTTGCTCAGCCTGCTTTCTTATAGAACTGAGAACCACCAGCCAGCAATGAAAGCACCCAAAATGGGCTGGGCCCTCCTTCATCAATCACTAATTAAGAAAATTTCCTACAGGCTACAGGTCTGCCTGCAATGTCAGCATATGTGGATCTTAGGAAGGCATTTTCTTAATCAAGGTTTCCTCCCTTCAGATGACTTAGCTTGTGCCAAGTAGGCATAAAGCTATCCAGCACTTGGGCTATCCACCAGAGAAAACTGCTAGGACATGGCTTTAATAGAAAGCCTTTATTAGCTGACTGGCAACTATCCTGGGTATACAGGATCCTAGGGTACCCCGAGCCTTCCATGGGATGAGATTTTTAAACACAAACAAGCATGTCCTGGGTTGCCATATTTCAGTTAGCAAGAACAGTCAGAAGCAGAACTTCACAAGCCAACAAGCATTGTTAGTACATTCAGAGCCTTTCACAAACTATAGACTTTATGGATTAGGTCCTTGTTTTAATTTTGGTTGGTGGTACTATCTATGTGATGAGTTTTATGGCCTGAATAGTACTTCCATCGTGACATCAGTTGTGCTAAGGTCTGGGGACCTGCTAAGGTCTCAGGGCTTGTTACAATGAGAGGTACTGAAAGATACGCATTCCCAGAATGCAGCACTTCAGAGTATTCCCAAACTTCTGAGGAAAGTGCCAAGACCATTGTGTAATTGGATCCCTCAAGGCTGCATATCCTGGATCTTGAGCTTACCCTATTTCCTTTCTGTTTCCATAGAATTTTCAGCCTTTCTCAAAGTACTTACCTCAGTTTATTTTATAAGTTAAAGCACCCTACTTTATCTTTCCTTTCTGTAAGTTGATTGTAGCATTTAGCCTACTGAAGGCATCCAGTAAATGAATTATCCAAAGGATTTCTCTGTTTCTAGCCAGATGCCAATATAAAAAAGGTACCTCTATAAAAGGCTAAGGCCAGCTGTCTAGGATGAACTCACAGTGGTACCCACTTACTCACTAAATTATCTTGTGAAAGTCATTTGAACATGTCAAGCCTCAATTTCTTATACATAAAATTGGGCTGAACACATTGAGTACCTTACAAGTTGTGATGAAGATAAAATCACTGAGTATAAATTGAGTATTTAAAAGTGTTAAGAGCCTGGCTAGCATCCAATAAATGGTAGTTCTACCTACAAAAAAAGAAAAAGCTTCCTGCAATTCTCTTCCTTATTTGGAAGAAACTAGAACAAATGTAAACAGTTCTATTCAATATTTCTTCTTATGCAACAGTAATGAACTTTAGTTTATAGCAAATTTGTGATTAACTTGGCACGAGACTCATTTCTAATTGAGCATACATACATAAATCGTGACGTTAGCTGCTTGTCTGTTGTGTGACTAGGGAGTATGTATATATTGCCAGTCTGTGCCACTTGGCAGCTAAAACTTTTAATTTAATTTATTTAAAATGGGAGAGAGGCAGTGCATGTGAGATGCGTACTGTGTAAATATGCTTAAGTCTCTTCCCATATGTTTTGTTCAAAATGTTTTACACTGCTAAGCAAAAAGAGGAAAACGTATCTGATTATCTATCACTCCTCTGCTCAAAATGTGTCTAGTTGAGTCCCAAAAGAGGGGAAAGGGTTTAAAGTAACAGTATCCCTTCTCAAGAAAGAGAATGAACAAAGGGAGTAAAACAGAACTGTGACACTCATCAAAAGAACAAATAATCATAAAATGAATCTTATTAAGAGTCTTAGAAAATAAAATAAAATCCATGGAACATCTACTAAAAATATTTTTTTAAAAAAAAAAGTGAATATTCAGAGCTGCCAAGAATGTAAAGGATGCAAATTCCTATATAGTGCTGCAGTGACAGCAATTTTATTCCAGCTCTGAGAAATGAAAATAAATATGAAGAACCTTTGAAAATATCATCTCATATACTCTTGAAATTTATTTCTCAGAAATAATAGGAAGAAATAAACAAAAAGTTATAATAATGCTTTTGCACATTTTTTCTATATATTTCTTATAGTAAACTACTAGAAAGAGCCTAATGTTAAGCTACATCAACTTATGGTAATGTACACAGTGATATATATGAAATGGAGGCATATACAATGAAAAATCATGTCTGTACTCATTCTATTATGGAACAGGTGATGTGAGAATTAGTATCTATTGGTATCCTTGAAAGAGAGATTGTAGTACCCCACTGGTTGTCCAAATCCATGAATACTTGAATCCTTACATAAATAATATACTATTTTCATGTAATCTATGTCCATCTTCCTGTATACATTGATTCAGTGGTTCTCAAACTTTCTAATGTTGCTAACCTTTTAGACAGTTCCTCCTGTTTTGGTGACCCCCTCCCCAGCCATAAAATTATTTTTGTTACTATGTCATAACTGTAATTTTGCTACTGTTATGAATAATAATATAAATATATGATATATAGGATTTCTAATATGGGACCCCTGTGAAAGGGTCGTTCAACCCCAAAGGAGTTGTGACCCACGGGTTGTGACATACTGCCTCATTCCTAGACTACTTCTAGTATATGTGTGTGCTATGTGTAGTGTTATCTAAGGTTACATTTAGAGAACAATACCCTGAAAGCATCTGTGCATTTTCAATGTAGGTATTTTGTTGTTACCAAGGTGATTCTTCTTAAATTCTGAGATTATAGTTTGATTACAACATTCTCTTCTTCCCTTTCCTCCCTCTAAACCTTCCCATGTACCCCCTCCATGCTCCTTCCAATTCATGGCCTCTTTTTCACTCATTGTCACTGTATATATATATGTTTATGTATGTAGACATATTCTCTTAAATATAACCTGATCAGTCCATATAATGCTAACTATATATATATGTTTTCAGGGCAAGTACATTTTTTAACATATTCAAACCAGGGTGAGTTAAATCAGAGAAAACATAACCTGTAACTGTGTGGAGGATATGTGTATGCTTATGCATATTTGTATGTGTATATGTGGGTGTAAAAATGACAATTATATACAACATATGTGTGTGATGTGTGAAAAGAAATATTAAAATATTTACAATGAACAGTATATAGTTGTTAGTGTAAAAGACATAATTCTGTTGCTGTTGCTAATGTTTTTTCTTCTACATTTACAATCATTTTACCATGGATATGCTTGAGATCCTAATTAGAAAAATAATCCCATTAAAGTTTATCAAGAACAAATTCATGGCATCACATAATGAAGTTCTCGAGGCTCAACACAATGTACTCCATTAGAACATGAACCACAAGTCAACAAAGAAATGGTGAGAACCACTGTGCAGAATTTAATAAAAACTTCTACTTTCCAACAGTCCAAAAGTTTTGGTGAGTTGGAAGAAGAATTGATCTTGCTTTGGGATGAGGACTCTGCTCTGTATAATTTATCTAACGGTTTAGAAGGATCAGAGTTCTAGCTCCTGTGGCCCAAACAGTGCCAACCCAGTACAAAGTCTTGGCACAATAAACACTTGATAAACAAGTAACACATTTACTAATGGTGATTCTAGTTGGTTAACTTAGGGCACCATTTTTTGGGGGGGAACTTCATCTCTGATTAAGCAGGTTTCCACCAATGAACCATTACCTGTACTAAGGTAAACTGTTGAGCCTCTGGACAGTCAATTCATCAAGAGTCAGTCATGTTATAATGAAAAGGCAGGCAATGCCATAGCAAACACTAGAGAAGATACACGGTACTTGTCATAAAGTCCATCTTGCTCACACTCTGACCAGAGCTGGATTATGTAAACCACTGATGCTGGTGGACACCTCACATAAGATCTCCTATAGGATAGAAGGAAAACTTTTAGGTACCTTCAGGAAAATCAATCTTGTCAAATACTGTGTTCTTAGTGTTCTTAGTTCTGTTATTCCATTTTGTCTGTGTGTGGTAACAAAACAGAATAGCAAAGTTTGGCTTCAGTTTGATTTACATTTATTTTTCTCAAGAATCAAAGTTAAATGTGTGTTTCTTAACATCCGTGAAGTGAGCCTTTGATTATTATTCTCAGTGAAAATATATTCTAATTATTTAACATCATCTAGTGTGTCAAAATATTTTCACATAAAATACCTTGGCTAGTTCTCACAACCACCAAGGGACATTCCATAAGCAGCTGTCCCCCAGTGCAATAGTGACTCACACAGTCTACTAGCTCTAACTCGTATCATCAGCTTTCCCCCAAGGCAACGGTGTCCCACACAGCATACTAGGACTAACTCATACCAGCCAGCTAAAGAAAATTGTAAATGCTTTAGAAATTTTGCAAGATGATAGTTGACTTCAGACAATATTTAAAATGACCTTATAAAAACTACATATAACAAGCTAGGTGGTTTATAGTGAACTGATACTAAAACAGTCATCACAATACTCAAAATTCTTTGTTTCTTCATTATTTTATTACATTTTACTGTTATACATGCTTGTGACTTTATACCCACTGCATCTATGTAGTAGCAAAACTTTATAATACCATGCTAACAACTACATGCATAATAATATTGCACTGGTAGCTTTAAATCACCTATGATAGGAATATTCATACCACTAAAATTAGCAAACAACAGAAATCAAGACTTGATTTATTTTTCTGTTGACTGTGTGGATGAAAGAATATGCCAGAAAAATGCTACCAATGATGATGAAACTTGAGTGTATAGCATGCTTGTGGCCATTCAGTGTAAATGACAAAAAGGAAAAAAAAAAAAAAAAAGGAAAATATTCTGTTTGAATCTTAAAGCTGTCCTTACACTTGCAAAAGCATTCATGTGATTGATGAAGTGTAATCCTAACATACACATTTATTGTTTCATTTTGTCCTAAGCGTTGGCACAAACACTCATGTGACTCAGGTCTTCTTTTTCTTTTTCTTTTTCTTTTTTTGTAATTGAAAATAAATTCTTCTTTCATATAACCGAACCACAGTTTCCCCTCCTTTTACTCATCCTAGCTCCCCTCTCCACCTTCCCTCTCCTCTAGCTCTCCTCCTCCCTTTCCTCTTCAGAAAAGAGTAGGCCTCAAAGAGATGAAACCCAAACAGGAGAAAACAAGATACAATAAGACAAGACAAAAGCCCTCATGTCAAGGCTGGGTAAGACAACCCTATAAGGAGAAAAAAAGACCCAAGAGCAATCAAAGGAATCAAAAATACACCCACTCTCACTGTTAAGAGTCCCACCAAAATACCAAGCTGACAGCCATAACATACATGCAGAGAAAATGGTATACATCCATGCAGGCCCTGTGCTTCCTAATTCCATCTCTGTGAGCCCAAAGTGAGCCCAGTTCAATTGATTTGGTGGGCCATGTGGTCCTGGTGTCCTCCAACTCCTTTGCCTCCTACAATCCTATATTTTCTGTCCCTCCTTCACAAGGTTTCCTGATCGCTAAGGGAAGGAACCTGGTAGAGACTTCAAATGTAGATTGTCTCTTCAAATAATGTCTGGCTGTAAATCTCTGCACCTGCTCCCATCTGCTGCCAAAAGAAGCCTGTCAAGTGATGACTGGACAAGGCACCAATCTATAAGTATAAGAGATATCATTAGGAATTGTTTGCCAGTCATGTTATGATCTACCCTAGGTCTCTGGACTATCCATTCTCTGGTTCCTAGATGTCCAAGCAGTGTAGGGCATTGGCTCCCTCTCATGGCATGGCCTCAAATTAAATCACACATTGATTGACCGGTCTATGCCCCATTGTCCCAGTACATCTTGCAGGCAGGACAGATTTGTAGCTGGAGCTGTGTCCGGGCTTCTTTTTCTGTAGCCCGCAGAGTGCCTTTTCCCACCGAAGAGACGACAATGTAAAGATGAAGGCCCCATGTAGGCGCCAGCTTGACCTTTCTACAATTAATAAGCTGTGTAAATGTTGCCCTCAGCAATTGGGCCCTGCTGTCACTTTTCAGAGAGTGACAATCCATTCTAGCATCAGCCTGGGTTGGTGAGAGGCCTTCATGGGAACCCGCTGGCCAATAACTCAATCAAATGCAACCTAGTCCTACCAATGGAAGCCTTGCTTAATTACAAAAGATGGCCAGTTCAGACTCCATATCCTTTATTACTAGAAGTCCTCCCTAAGGTCATCTTCCTAGAATCCAGGAGGTTTATACTGCACTAGATTACCACAGCCCCCTACATGTCTCCCAGTCTCAGCTGTGTCGCTGCACACTGTCTCCCTCTATCCCTTGTCCTCAGTTGCTGATTCCTCTCTCTCATCCCTATTTGCCCCAAGTCCACCCACAAAATCTATTTTATGCATCATCCCTCATAGAGTCTTCTTTTATACCTAACTGTTTCTCTGGGTCTGTGGATTGCAGCTCAATTGTCATTTACTTATTAACAGTTAATATCCATTTATAAGTAAGTACATAACATATTTGCCTTTCTGGGTCTGGGTTACCTCACTCAGCATGATTTTTATTTTGAGGTTTATTCATTACCCTAAATTTTTCATGTTGTAATATTTTCAACAACTGAGTAATACTCCACCATATCAATCTACCACAGTTTCTTTTTCCATTCTTCAGTTGAAGGATATCTAGGTTGTTTCCAGTTTCTCACTATTATGAATAAACCTGTTATAAGCATAGTTGAGCTAATTTCCTTCTCCATCCTTCTCCTGGCAGTATATCTAGAAAAAAAAAAGGTTTTAATATAATGTACAGAAGATTTCAAAGGACTTTGTGGAGAAACTCAAGAAAATCACAAAAAATAATAATGAAATTGCTACTAGTAAAGAAAATTTAATAACACCTAAAATGAAAACTGAAATTCTTGGGTCAATAATATAATTGAGGGTGATAGTGGAGGGCATATTGAGGATATGTCAGAGACCTGGGATAGGTAGGGGAGGCTTCCAAGAATCAAGGGGTTGACCTTAGCTAAGACTCAGAGCAGTGGAGATTGGAACCTGGAGAGGCCACCTCCTGTAGCTAGGCAAGAACCCCAGTGGAGCTGTAGGAACATAATGCAGCCACAAAGCTTTTGACCTCAAATTTATCCTGCTTACAAGAAATGCAGGGACCAGGAATAGAGCAGAGACTAAGGAGATGGCCAAGCAATAACTTATACAACTTGAGACCCATCCTGTAGGCAAGCACCCTGACACTATTAATGATACTCTGTTATGCTTACAAAGAGAAGTCTAACAAGGCTGTTCTCTGAGAGGCTCCACCTAGAAGCTGACTCAGATAAACATTGGATGGAGCTTGGGAACTCTTATGGAAGAGTCAGGGGAACGATTGGGTGCCCCAAAGGGGATAGGAACTCCACAGGAAGACCAACAGAGTCAACTAACCTGGACCCTCAGGAGCTCTCAGAGACTGAACCACCAAACAAAGAGGATACAGGAGCTGAACCTATCCACCCCCCCCATATATGTAGCACATGTGCAGCTAGGCCTCCATGTGGGTCCTAAACAACTGGATCACGGTCTATACCTAAAGCTATGCCCTGTTCATGGGACCCATTCCCCTAACTCAGCTGTCTTGTCTGGCCTCAGTGGGAGAAGAGCCTAACCCTGGAGAGACTTGATGGGCCAGGGTTGGGAGGTACTCAAGGTGAACCTCTACTCTCTCAGAGAAGATGAGGAAGGGGGTAGGAGGAGGGACTATGGGGGCCAACAGGAGCAGGGACAGTGATCAGGATTTAAAGTGAATAAAAATGTAAAAAATAAATCAGCTCAAAAAACTACTATAACTGAAATGAGAAATTTGGTGGAAAGACTCAAAGACATATTTGAATAGACAGAAGAAAGAATCAATGAAGTTGAAAAGAGGATAATAAGATTTTTCATTCCTACTGTGTTCTGAGGAACACAAACAAAATATTTTAAAGAAAAGTCAGCAAACTGAGGAAACTTGGGAAAACTAACAAGGACTGTGTTGATCTGTGGGATTTCAAGAAGAGTAAGAAATTGAATCAAAGAGAATATCTCAAAAATAGTGGGTGTTACCTTTCAAAATCTGATGAAATATGAATATACACATCCAATAAACTTCATAAACTCTACTTAATATACACTTAAAGATGCACACACTGAGACACACTGTCATTAAAAATAAAGTTTAAAATCCTTAAGTATATAAATTGTTGGAAGTACATTCTCTTCTTGGAGATTATAATTTAATATGATGTGGATAAGAACTCCTGAAAAGAAACTGTAGGTCTACAAAAAGGGATTGACAGATTAGAACTGCAATGATATGTAGAGGGTGCAATGGTCCATTCCTTGAGTCTTATCATTTCTGAACTGGCTTTAGCCCTCTGAATAAAATGTCCTTGGTCAACTCTAAATCTGAATACCCTGTGACTAATACATAAAAACCTTTTGGAATCTGTTAAATTAGCAAATCACCACCTTCTATCAACCAAATGCTAATAATGATAACGTGTAGCATCTTGGGAGGTTAGAAAATCTTTCTTCATCGTGTTGTTAACTACACTTGTAATGCATCCAACAATGTGTTTTAAGCTAGCTTTGACTTTTGACTTCCTTCATTTAGTAGAACTATAAAGCATCTTGAAACTGCTTGCACACTGGAACATGGAATTTTGGGGTAACCTACATCTATGCTGCCAGGCTGTCACTATGATTTGGTTCTAAAGAATAAACTGTATTTTATTCCCTTTAAGGTGAGAGCTGTGTGGGTTGAGTTGTTTGTTTTTTCCAACAACAATGGTATGCCTGTAGTTTCCAAAGTGACGTACAAATTCAATGCTATCACTACAACAATCCTTGCATGATTTTCTAGAAACAGAAAATGGACGCTTAAAATTGATGTGGAATCTCAAGGGATCTTAAATATCTGAAACAACCTTGAAAAAGAGCAAAGCTGGAGTTCACACATGATGTTCCTGACCTCATGATGAAGGTACAGTAGACAAGATACACTGGTGCTTGGGAGGGTATGGGGAGGATACAGGCCAATGGCATAGAAGAAACAGCCCAGAAGTGGATATTTGCAAATGTGATTTTGAAAAGGTGGCACAAAGGCCATTTGTTATTATGCAACTTCATTGTTAAGTTGATTGGATTATTTCTCCTAAAAAACTGATAATGTACAATGTTTGTTGGGACCTCTCCAGAGAGTGTTAACTGGGGAAGAAGATATATTCTATAGATCTATAGATAGATAGATAGATAGATAGATAGATAGATAGATGATAGATAGATTCTATACACTTAATGTCATAGACCTCTATTGTTAAGATGTTATGTTGCATGTCATACATGAGATAATACCATCTCATAGGCTGGAGGTCTCTGCAGGGTTAAGGCAATGAAGGGAAAATCCAGTAGAACTCCAGTGTTTCTTATTTGTTTCCTGTCTTGCTGTGTTGTGAAAAACAGCTGTACCGTGTCCTCCTTACCAAAACAGACAGCCATTTGAAGATGTGAACCCAAATAAACCCTTCTTCTATCACATAAGTATTTGTGAACAGTGAAGGAAAGTAACTCACACACCATTCAGGGAAGGAACAGCTTCTCTGAGCAATGATAGTAGGAAAATTATATTCATATTCAAGAGAAATTGTTTTGAACCTTACCTAATCCAGATACAAAGAGTAGCTCACGATGAACCAAAGCCCCAAATTTAAAGCCTACAGTTAACTAAAATAGAAAATTCTCTTAGGTGCAGACAGAAAATCTTCACAAAAATAAATGAAATAATAATTTTTTACTATAATACAAAAGTACAAGAAACAAAAGACAAAGCAGTCGAATTGTGCTTCACGAGAGCTATCGAGAGTAACAGGCAAGCCACAGAGAAGAAAGTATTTGACAGTCAGCAGATTAACACCCATAACATTAAAGAATTTGTAAAACTCAACATATAAGTGACACTATAATCCAAAAATCAGCATGTGTTGAAAAAATATTTTGGCAAAGATGTAAAAATAACCAGTAAGTACCTGAAAAGATGCTCAACATGAGAAGTCACTAGGAAAATGTACAAGCTCCACCTATTATTATGCATCCTATTAAATAAATAATCAAATAAGCAAATAAATAAATTGATAAATAAACAAATAAACAAATAAGAACTTTTCAGAGGATGTGAAAAAGTGGACTCCTATATCTGAAGGCAAGAGGATAAAATATAGTCATTCTTCAAAGCAATTTGACAGTTTCTGAAAAACTAAAAATGTATCACTACTTGATAGGGTAGTTTCACTTCTGGGTATACACCCAGTGGAATTGAATAGCAGAATTGCAAAGAGAAATCTGCATATTTGTGTTTAAAGAAACATTAGTAGATATAAAGTATAACTCCTTTTGGATAAACAGAAAACCATAAATGTGGCATGTACACACAATAAAATATTTAACATTAAAAATGAGTCCAGTTGACATGTGCTCACACCTGAGACAACCAGAGAAATGGTTTTATAAAGTTATGCCATGGCAAAATGACAAATGCTGTATGATTGCACCTGTATAAAGTATTACAGAGTCAGAATATAGAATTAATGGTGTCTGCTGGCGGGGGGGTGGGAAGAGGGGGTAGGTGTGGGACAGGGAATGTTAACTAGAAATAGTTTCAGTTTTACATGTTGAAAGTTATGGAGCTGAAAGATCATATTACATTATAAATGGACTTCATGCTATATACTTGTGTGGTTAAGATGTTTCATTTCATATCATACATATATTTAAATTATTCATAATTTGGCACGTAAAACATTAATAAATATAATTTGTCATGGCATCGTCATACAAATGTATCATTCTTCTTTGTTTCATTCCTCTCCTTCCCAACCACCATTCCCTATACCTGTTTCTTGCTGCCTGTTTGTTCTTCTCCCCTAGTTAGTGCCAAGTTCTGCTTTAATGTGCATATACTCCATTCTGTACCCCCCACCTCCTGTAAGGATTCTTCTTTTCCTCTCATGAGAAACGTTCTAGTTTCGTGATCCCTCCCCCAAACACTCACAATATGACACACATCTGACCATCATCATAATTGAATAAAGAGAATACTATTATTTTTAATCACCATGCTACAACTTGAAAATACTGTGCTCAACAGAGCAAAGCAATGTACATTAGACAGTGTTCTCTATCAACCAGTGACAATATTTAATGTTCAGTCATGTTGGAAAGTATTTGCAAACATTCTCAGATTAGAAAACACAAATGTGACACAGTGTTCCTGTCACTACCTATGATACTCATGGAGTCCAGAAGTTTATTCCAGGCCTCAGAGAGAGAAGACAACTTAGTAAGTACCTCAGGTTGCTTGCCCACTTCCTACACCCATAACTCTCATCCTTCCAAATCAAAGCCTTGAGATTGAATGAACCAACTCACTGCCTCTTAAGTCTACACATGCTTATTGCCCTCTACATCACGCTAGTGTCATATACCTCATCTGAGAGCTAAGAGCATGGATTCCTGTGCCATCAATGAGGGAAGAATTTCTCAAATCCAGACTGTGTTACTGTCAATAGATCTTGACCATCAGGCAACAAGGATGGATGGTAGACAGGGCAATAGATTTATATTTCTTCTCTTTTTTATTTCATTTTGTGACACTGTATTTGTTTTAATATTGTTATTACTTCTTTGAGAATTTGATACAACATATTTTGAACGTATTCACCTTCCACAACTCTTCCCAGAACCATCATTATCTTCCTATGCAACAAGCCCTGCATGCTTCAGCCTTGAATTTCTACCCCTTGTGACATCTCAGTTCTAGTATCTTCCAAGTATCTATTTCCTAGATAATCTGAAATGTATCTATTGGAGCTGGAGGGATGGCAATGCAGGTAAGAATGTTGGCTGCTCTTGCAGAGTTTGGCTCCTAATACCAACATCATGTGGCTCACAGTTGCCTATAACTCCAGCTCCAAGAGATCTGACACCATCTTCTAACCTTTGTAGTCACAAGCACATGTGGGCGTGCACATGTGCATGCACACACACACACACACACACACACACACACACACACACACAGAGAGAGAGAGAGAGACAGACAGACAGACAGACAGACAGACAGACAGACATATTAAGGGGACTGGAGAGGGACTCAGTAGTTAAGAACATTTGTTGCTCTTAAAGACCCAGGTTCAGTCCATAGCAGCCACAAGGTAGCTCACAACCACCCATTACTCCAGTTTCAGGAGATATCACTCCCTCTTCTGAACTCCTCGGGCATCAGGTATGCACATGTTACACATACATGCATGCAGACCAAACACTCATACACATAAAATAAAAATAAATAAATATTTAGCACTAAAGTAAATGTTTAAAAAGTGAAGCATAGAAAAAAGTAGCCATTTCTGTTTATTTGTTGGAAAATACATGTATTAGCCTCCTATGGCTGCTATAACAAATATTCACAAGTCGTGATGACTCACAAGAGAAATTTGTTCTTTCATAACTTTGGAGGACATAACTCAATCAATGTAGTCACACTTCCTGGTACAGATATAGAGAAGAATGTTTTTACTTAGTCTGACCTCAGGAGTTTCTTAGCTTATAGCCCCATTTCTACAACCCCTGCCTTCATAAACACATTATCTCTTCTTCCTAAATCCTTCTGTATCTTTCCTACTATGACATATATGAAGGCATTTAGGATTTACCCAGAAAATCAAGTAGAAGGTCTTCCTCCCCAGGAAGTTAACTGAATCCCATCATGTACCCTAAAAGACAGTATTGAGGCCTCCCAGGCATAGGATGTAGATGTATCATTTG
Organism: Arvicanthis niloticus; assembly: GCF_011762505.2. Classification (NCBI taxonomy): domain Eukaryota; kingdom Metazoa; phylum Chordata; class Mammalia; order Rodentia; family Muridae; genus Arvicanthis; species Arvicanthis niloticus. Next base: position 98,368,423 of record NC_047661.1, read on the forward strand.
GAGGGTACTGTACATCACTGAACCAGAAAAAAATTAAATTTATCTCATAATCTCAGATCTACCACCTGAGAAGAACAGGGAGAGTTTTCTGTACTAGTTACTTCAGGATACTTTTTGAAGTCTGATGCTCTTTGTGACAGTATAATTAGGTAGACATTTATTCGAACAAAATGCAAAAATCAAGCACAAGAGAAAAAGATTAAACAATGCAAAAAAATTATCCTGTTATTCATCCCCTAAAACATCAGGGTCCCATCAGTGCTCCCATACACAGCAGCCATAGCCGGGCCTTTGAGATGTAGAGTGTTTTGAAGTGTTCCTGGATAGGAGGGAGTTTCTAATTTTAAAGCAAAATCTTTTTCAAAAATAACTGCGTATGATTCGCCTTCCTCTTTATAGTGATTTTTTTTCTTTACACAAAAGATTTTGGCTTCATTTCTGCCTTTTTGAAACAAAAATGAAGGAAGCCGGTGTGAAGGGTTCGTGTAGGGAAGGAGGAGGCAGACTCTGTGAAGTGAGCAGCTGGGGTGAGCCTGATCTGAGGGTGGCTGCTCATATTACATTGTCTAAGATCCCAGGGAGAATTCAGCTGTGATCATGTACTCTCTGCTCTTCATCTGCAGTGTGTACAAAAGAAATAGTTATCATTTGCATACTGGAATTCCATGTGCATTTTTATTCATTTGTGAGTGTCTTCCATTTTTCTTCTCCAATTTGCTTTATAAAAATAGACCCCCTTCCCTGAGCTAGGGGTGGAAAAAAAAATCCCTACACAAAATAATCTGATGTGTTTATATTTGAGTTTCTAAATATAATTCATACTATGCTCATCTATCATGGGTTCATTTATCATTTATTCTTTGTAGTGTGGTTACAATTACAACATTCGAGAAGAAAGGCAGCTTTTCTGACTCCTAAATGCCCCCTGGGTTTTTCATGGCTCGCTGAGCAGTTATAAATGAAATACATTTAACTCAATGGGTTGGAGATTCCTGCAATGCAATTTCAGTTTACAGGTAAAGCTGGTTATCACTACAAGCTGATAAACCGTGCTGGCAGAGTCATTTACAAGGAGCTGCTTCTATTTTTTGGTGCTCTTTATATTAACTCATAATTCCATAATACAGTTTGTAATTTACGTTTCTCATATTACCACGATGGCTGTGACTTCACCCTTTCCTAACTCCTGGGACTCAAGTGACAGCAAGTTTTGTTTTGATACATGGAGGTGGTGTTGTCCCTTCTGTTGTTGCCATATAACTGACCCATTGCATGAGAGTGGACCTAAGTGCCCTGCACCAAGCACAGACAGCCATTATGAGCATCCCCCTGCATCTCCTTTTAAGTACCTAGAGTCATTGGTCCCAGAAGACCTGGAAAGCATTGCATAGCCACACTGGAGGCAATTTCCTCTTTGTAAAAGAGCTATTATTTTCTTCAAGTAGTTAACAAACTTCTTTTTTCAACATTTTTATAAATTGATAAAATTTTAGATGTTTATTGTGTATAGCATGATGTTGAATATATATTATAGAATTGTTAAGGCTAGCTAATTAGCAAACACATTACTTCACATGTACCAAAAAATGGTAAGTCATTGAGACATAAGCATTGCATCTTATTCAGATTTAATTTCTCTACCATATTCACAGTATAATATACATTCAAACTTCTAAGATATATACAGTCTAGATTCATTAAAAAGAAAAATTAGAATACTTAATTACCTTATTTTTATTACTTTTATTCTTTTTATTATATTATATTACACTATATTTTATTACTTTTATAAGCAATAACTAATTACTTATAAAAGATATTGACCCATGTGATTCAAGTTCACTCATCAATTCCAGAATATATTTTCTGACATTTTAATTCTGAAAATGATTTCCTTCTTTTGGTTTAAAATTATGTTAATTCTACAAAATGTAACGAAGATGACAAAATACAAATGTTTAAGATCTTCTGTTTGAGATCAATGATTTTAGCAAACAACAAAACATAACAAAAAAACAGAAACTGGGCATAGTAACAAATGTCTGAATCTCAGCACTCATGAGACTCACCCAGAAAGGTCAAGCACTCATTCTAAGCCAGGCTAGGCTAAATAGAGAGGTATTATTTCAAAATTCAAAACCAACAATTACTAATGCTAAAATCTCACTATAAGACTGCAAATAGACCATAGCATGCATCATTATCATCAGAAGATAAACAGTAAATGATTTTTTTCACATGGGAAGCAATTTAAAATTTAAGTTATGAAAGATAGTTGACAACAACCCAAGGGTTAATTTCCATGCAACTTGAGAAAAGTCAAGACTGCGTGTGTGAAAGCAATTAGTAAGATCTATCACATCACTGGGCTAGAAAATAAAGACTGTATGGTCATGTCAGAGAGGGGAAAGTGTTGTTTGAAAAATATAACAGCTTTTCAAGTTTAAGAAAAAACTCAGCTGAAACTAGAGAAGCTTTCTTAACTTAATAAAGAGTGTCTATCAAAATTCACAATTAATCTTATACTTGGTGACAAAGCCATGGATTCTTCCATTGTCATACCAGGAATTACACAAGGATACTTTCTGTCCTCACTCTTTTTAATATTTTAGATGATGCAGTAATATAAAAGAAGCTAATAAAACATCCATAAACTTAGAAGAAACTAAAGCAGTCTTTATTCACAGATAAAACATTTGTCTGTGTAGAAAATTATAAAGAATTAATTTAAAAAGAAATGTTTACTCATGCCCCTGCAATGGACAGTTGAAGTTTTAAATAAAAATGCAATATATTCTATTCCATTACCAATGTAAATAAAACAGTGAAACACTTAAGTTTGCTGTGACTAAAGTATGTGGTTCAAAATATATAAAGGGATGATGACAAAACAAAATGAATCGCCACCAGAGTAAATTCAGAGATAGTGCACAATGTAGACCGTGCTGACTGTGGGCTGTGCCGATTATAGTCTGTGCTCACTGTAGTTAATGTTCACTGTAACCTATGCTCACTGTAGTCTGTGATCACTTTATACAGTCTGTGCTCACTGCAGTCTGTGCTCACTGTAGTTAATGTTCACTGTAACCTATGCTCACTGTAGTCTGTGATCACTTTATACAGTCTGTGCTCACTGCAGTCTGTGCTCACTGTAGTTAATGTTCACTGTAGTTTATGCTCACTGTGGTCTGTGATCAATTTATACAGTCTGTGCTCACTGCAGTCTGTGCTCACTGCAGTCTGTGCTCACTGTAGTCTATGCTCACTGCAGTCTGTGCTCACTGTAGTCTATGCTCACTGCAGTCTGTGTTCACTGTAGTCTATGCTCACTGCAGTCTGTGCTCACTGCAGTCTGTGCTCACTGCAGTCTGTGCTCACTGCAGTCTGTGCTCACTGCAGTCTGTGCTCACTGTAGTCTATGCTCACTGCAGTCTGTGTTCACTGTAGTCTGTGCTCACTGCAATCTTTGCTCACTGTATTCTGTGCTCATTGTAGTCTGTGCTCACTATAGTTAATGTTCACTGTAGTTTATGCTCACTTTGGTCTGCGATCAATTTATACAGTCTGTGCTCACTGCAGTCTGTGCTCACTGCAGTCTGTGCTCACTGTAGTCTGTGCTCACTGTATTCTGTGATCACTGTAGTCTGTGCTCACTGGTAGGAAAAACTTGTTTTTACCAATTCTTCCAACATGGTCTATATACTAAACCCATCAAAACACTGATAAATTAGTTTATGGAGTTTTATTAGCTCTTATTTAGGTTAGCATGTGTAGTAATGGGTATCAACAAGGCACTGTTATTCTCATATGACATTATATTTTATTCTTTCTTTTAGCCATTTCCTCCTCTGTGTTTTCTCCTATTGTACAGATGGGTCCATTTTCTCTCAGCCTGCCCCACCTTCATTTTTACTATTACATGCATCCCATTCCTTTTTTAATTTACCACTTCTCTTGACAAAATGACCTAAAATGTATATGGAATGATAAAAGACCCAGAATATTCCTCACAATATTGAAGGAGCAGAACAATCAGAGACCCACATTCAATAGATGTTTGAACATGTAGGAGTGCCAATTAAATTGAAAGAGAAGAATCTCTTCAGTAAATGCTGCTAGAACATTGACCATTCTCATGTAAAATATGAACATAGATACCAAATATGTTTGTACCTTTCAAAAAAAAACTAGCTCAAGGAGGCTCATGGTCCTACATAGGAAGACAAAACAATTCTTCTGTAAAGCTACAATTTATCCTCCAAATTAATTTTATTAATTAAAGAAAATTTAAAGAAAAGGCTGCATTAAAGTGTTAGAAGGAACATGATATCATAGAATGTGTTTTATCTCAGTTTCAATGGTAAAATTTTAATTTAAATACCAACCATATATTTTTAATGGTACTATTGGAATCTTCATTTCCATTCTTATAGATTTACTCCCCCTGTTCCCTTGCTATGAACCATTAAAAAACAAAATAAAATATAGGAAACAATAGTTTTCTGATATTGGACAGTATGCAGAGTCAAGCTATGGTCCCAAGAAGAAGGAACACAAGAAAGGCCAGCATTCAGGTGGAAGATGCAGGTGGATATCTGTGAGTTCAAGGCTAGCCTGCTCTACAAATCAAGTTCTAAGACAGCCAGAGCTATTATACAGAGAAACCTTGTCACAACCTCCAACGCCAGCAAAAGAGCTGTAACACAAGAAACACATGCAGATGAAGAGACTCATACATTTGCTTACCCAGAAATCCCAATTCCATAAACACACAAAGTTGGAAATCAAATATATAAGCAAACATCCTGTAAAGTTGAAGAACTCTCTCTCTCTCTCTCTCTCTCTCTCTCTCTCTCTCTCTCTCTCTCTCTCTCTCTCACACACACACACACACACACACACACACACACACACACACGAGAAAAGGAAGGGAAGGGAAGGGAAGGGAAGGGAAGGGAAGGGAAGGGAAGGGAAGGGAAGGGAAGGGAAGGGAAGGGAAGGGAAAAGAAATTCCAAAAATAACATGGGTTTTGATCTGTGTTGACCTATTAGTTTTCTAATGAAGGAGAGAAAGTGTGGAGGGTAGATATGTAGGAAGGATGCAGGAGGAGTTGGGGGAGAAGAAAGCATGATCAGAATATATTGTATGAAAAAAAATCTGTTTTCCATAAACAAAGAACATTTTTTTAACCATAAAAAGAAGATGAAGAAGAAAAAGAAGAAGCGACAGACCACAGGAAAACAACATGTATTAAATATCTATTATAAACATGTTCAAAGATTTACAAAAAATAAAATATATTAAAACAAACTATTAATAATGAAAAGATAATATATATTCTGCTTAATATATTGAAATATATATTAAGCAGACTTTATAAATATGTAACCCCACCCAATTCACTGAAGAATGTTATCAGCAAATTAACTACACAAGAAAATACCAAGAATTTTAAACGCAAAATAAGAATAGAAAAAGAGAGAGGAAGGAGAGAGAGAAAGAGACAGTGGCAGAGAGAAACAGAGACAGATAATAGGTAGATAGATAGATAGATAGATAGATAGATAGATAGATAGATAGGCAGAGGGGTGATTCTCAAAAAGAGCAAAGCATCCAAAACACATGGGATTGATTGCACCAAGCATCTTATTACAGGTACTTTTATTCCCCCCCAAAAAAAATTCAGGAAAAATAATGTTGAGAAATAGAAACAAAAATCTTTCAAGTTTAATAATAAATATAAAACTACAGGACTAAGAAGCTCCAAGAACACGTAGCAGGATAAATATCTGAAGAGTCTCAACAAAGTGCTTCTCAATTACATGGCTGAAACGCGATGGTAAAGCAAATGTTTCTAGCACATAATGAAAGAAGATACACTGTGGGAGAGAAAATAAACAAAGTGACCATAGACTTCCAAAAATGGTGTGAACTGAGATGTATTTTCTCATAGCGATGAAAAAAAGAAGCTATAACACAAACCCAAACATACTCTGATGGAACCTAGAAAGTACTAAGAGTAAGAACCTAGGATTCAATATCTAGCAAAGTATGCTTCAACAATCAAATATTGAAGAAGAAAAATCATCAGAGGAACAAAAATTCAGATATACTTGTCATGGCCATGCAAACATGGTAAGGATACCACCAAGCATACGTGGTAAGGAATATCTAAGCTTATTGATTAGACTGAAAGAAAGGTGATATTGGATGGAAATTCAAATACACATAAAGAAAATGTGATCCCTGGAGATAGTAAGTATCTATGGAAACATTATAAATGCCTAATCTATAAGGAAATAAGAGATCCACTGGCTGCTGGTACAGGAGGAGTGTATACTACAAATACCTATGAGAATACACTTGAAGAGATAAACATATGTTCACCCTCTTAATTCTGGTGATGGCTCTACAGCTGTGTAGGTAATTGTCAAACACATCAATTGCATACATTCTGTATAACCAATTGACTTCACTGAGTACTGTTGACACAAAAATAATAGTTCTCATCTTAAACCAAGTAAGAGGTAGTTTAGTTTGGAGCTATTTTGTGACAGTGGCCTGGGCATACATATTTGAGTTATACCAAAGTTCAACACTGTAGCACAGTTTCATGAAGTTTCTATAGTTTTACATAACAAAGAAAGATATAAATCAAGGCAAGTTTGAAATACATTTGGGGGTATGTCAGAGTGGCACATACAGTAGGATCTAGGTGGAGGAAATTCTCTTTAGGCCCAAGATGCTCTCTGCTGACATGCTTAGCTTTGGGGTTGATGAGAGCCACAGGTCTGCTAAGTTAACAGATTCCATGAAGGTTCTATCTGTTAGTCACAGAGATGAGTAAGGAATGGCTGCCTATTCCAGCATGCTAAAATTAGCTCAACATAAGGTAATTAGCCTTTGGACCTGTACTATTCGGATCTCTTCCCATTAGTGAATTTCTTTGTATTTAGTATCTGTAGACATAGCTTCTTTCCAGGAATTATCATTCAATGTACAGATCATAAAAATCATAAAATTAACAATATTTTTAAATAGAGAATTTATTATTCAAGTTTGAGGGAACATTGTTTAGCCACTCCTAAAACATTCCACTATAGTATTCTAACACAACTGCATCCTGGATGACAAAATAGGGCTATATATGCACACAGTCCAACTTTTAAAACCATTGTGATCAAGTAGAAATTCTTACTACACATGGCTGAAGTCACCATGCTGCATCTTATTGTCAATTTTAGCGTTTGACAATTTAACAAGTAGACAATTCTCTCTTTCCAGGAAATTTATCATCACTCGGGTTCATATTTACCTCCACTTCCCTGGCCATTTCTCCATAATTTTATTTGCAGAATCAACTTAATCCCCATGAATACAGTACCCTGGTTCTTAGATCATTTCTCTTTATCTAAACTCATGTCTTAGATTGCCTCCTGTAAGCAATCTGAAGCATCATCAAAATAGTAAATGGATCTCAGCTTATTTGAATGCTCTAGACTGCCCCCCTTGGATTCAAAATGTACATATTAAGATGAGTGCTTCACATGCTCATTTGTTTATTTACAGGAGACTTTAAACTTTTCACTCACCCAGATAATCCTAGATACAGCTTTGTCCTCTGAACAGCTTCATCCGGCTTTCCTTGTTTTAGATAATGTCATCTCCATCCTTCTAGTTGATCATACTGAAATCTCATTTCATCCTACAATATGGTCTCAGGACATGCTATTGGCTGTTATTCACCAGCATACTCTTTATCCAATAACGGGCCACCTTCATTGCTAATCACATCCTCTGTCACTTTAGGTGGTAACAATTAAGAGGATTGTTGCCACAACCTCTAATTAGTGTTCCTATCCACACCATTGTTGTCTCAGTCTATTGTTTACAAGAACAGTGGAAAAATGTCCACACTCTGCCTGTTTTTCTCATGTAGTCATCTCTTTTTTCCACTTGCCCTAAACACTATTCCAGTCACACCAGCCAATGTACTGTCTTTCAAACATACTGGAGCACCCCCTTCCGGGCTTGCTCCTTGGTGTCTATATGACTTCCTCTCTCCTGTCATTTCATCCACTCTCTTCAACCATGCCCGACTCCAGGCATCCCCAATCCCCAAGCACCTCCCCTCATTTTAGTAGCTTCGAAATCACTTTTCGCATTCTGTATGCTGTCACCTGGTTAGTACGTGCTATTACTTGCCTTGCAGCTATAGAATATTAACTCCATTACTGAAGGGGTTTTTTTTGGCTTGTACCTGTGCTACTTGCTACTGTTTCCTTGGCATCTTAACAAGTATCTCATTCTACACACTCAAAAAGTGTTTTTGAATGAATGAATGAATGAATGAATGATGAGTGATGAATGAATGAATGAGGCCATTGCCCAAAAAGAATGATACTGTGTTTTAAGTAATAAATCATAAATGCACTTACAAGGTCTGTTTTCTTATCCAATTAAAAAGTGATTTGAAAGCACATGAGATTTTAAGGTCGGAGTTGTCCATTATGTGATTGTTAGATTTTGAACAAAGAATTTATAAAGTTCCATTGCTGAGCTCAACATGTAAAATGGTGGTTGCTTCCTAGAAAGCTCCATTGGTCTCCAAACCATGGGGACATTAGTTGCTTTTGATAGGATAAACTAAATGGTAGAAAAAAAGCAAAGCAGCTGATCCTTGTCCTTTTGGTCACCTAAGATTGTTTTCCCTTTATTTTGAAGTCAATGTACAAAGGGAAACCTGGCTGAGAAGATGTGTTTTCCGTGAGAGCAACAACAGGTATGAATACAACAATGCAGAAAGTAGATAGGTGGACAACAGTCAAGGGAGATATTTCTCTTTTCCACAGACTTTTTTTAACCTCAAATTTTTATTTATAGATGTTCTTTCTAGTCTATAAAAATAAACCCTATACAAAAAAAAGTATATACCACATTCCCCATCCCTTTTATGGTTTACATTAATGTATGTAACTGTCACTGTCTTTCCCTGTACTTGCTTTGCTCATTGGGACTGATTAATTGAGAGGAGGTTGTTCTGTCTTCATACCTTCTGAGGACCACCTACAAGACTAAACAATGGCATTAGTGTTTCCTAGGATTACACAGAGAAGATAAAATCCAACACTTCCCTCTTCTCTTCTAGGACACATTTGGTCAACATTTCTGACATACACAGGCTGGCTACAAAAGTGTCCTCTTTGGGCTTGAGGATTTCCATTTCTTATGCATTTGGGTGTTTGTAACATTTATTTTCTCCCTTACTTCAATGTACATAACTGTAATCATCAAAATTTTTAATCAAAAATCACTTGACTGAAATTATCTATTCCAATAGACACATGTAACAGACTACATTTTAATTACTTTTTCCCACCAGAGCCAGGGATTGCTTTTGATTTATAAATATAAACCCGGAGCTCTGAGGATAATAAAGAAAATTACATGTAAACAAGCAATATGCAAAACCTTTTATCTTCGTAAATCTAATAACTTAACCTTCCTAGCTTATTTCTACTGCTTGTGCTTCTTTGACACTAAAGGAGTGTGACAGTCATGCCTCAGCAAACCTGGTATTACTATCTGTGTGCTTATTCGATGTGTTGAAGTATTTTCTTAAGGCTATTCATAGTTGTATACTTAAGTCTCCTTTCCCTTTTTAGTGTGGTTATTAAAATTGGGTTTTCCATCAAATCTCGGGCCTCTTGGAGGTGATCACCTGATCTCCATCAGCCTCCACTCTCTTCTCCAAAACTGAGTTAATTTAGCAATTCTGCTTCCCTGTTTAAGGAGCCAGGATTCCATGTAACCTTTCAGGTTCTCAACAGTTAAACATTGTTGTTATCTTTGGTTCTTTTCTGCAGCTTTGTTGCTTGTGAACAAGGATTCTCACTTTAACATGTATTATATTTTCTTTTAGTTTGAGATTATGACTACATTTGTGAGACCTTTCACTCCCTTTCTTCCAAATCCTCACATACTGAGCCCTCCTTGCTCTCTTTTAAATTTATGACGTTTTTGCTAGTTGTTATTACATGAACACCCCTCCACCACACACACACACACACACACACACACACACACACACACACAGAGATAGAGACAGACAGACAGACAGACAGACAGACAGAGACAGAGAGACAGAGAGACAGAGACAGAGGTTCCTAAATGTAACCTGCCCAGTCTGTATACTATTATTTGTATGTATGTTTTCTGGGCTGACCATTGATATTAAATAACCAGTAGATATGCCTTTCCCTGGAGAACCTAGAGAAAACTGTTTTCCCCACTCAACCTTCTTGGGTTGCCTGTAGTTATGTGTGTAGAGTGGAAATGACATGGTTGTTTCTCCTGTCCACTCTGGCATGTTTATTGTTATCCTCATTCAGCTTATGCTTAAGCAATCATATTGGTGAGACTTTACATTTGCACCTTCCGACTTTAATGGAAGATGCAGTCTCACAGCAAAGTCTCTGATCTTCTAGTTCTTATAATCTTTCTGCAATATTTCCTGGCATTCTTTTGTAGATGTATCCATTTGTACTGCATTTCACAAATCTGCAGTTTTATTGGTTATTGATTTCTGTAGTCACCATCTGTGACACTAAGAACTTTCCTTGCTGTAAAGTGAGGATTACATTGTTGTTGTTGTTGTTGTTGTTGTTGTTGTTTTATTTACATTTCAAATGTTGTCCGCCTTCCTAGTTTTTCTTCTGCAAAACCCCCATCCGATCCCTGCTCCCCTCTGCCTTCCCTGCCACCCCCACCCACCTACCCATTCCTGCCTCATTGCCCTAGCACCCCCCCTATGCTAGAGCACAGAGACTCCACAGGACCAAGGGCCTCCCTCCCATTGATGTCCAACAAGGCCATCCTCTACTACATATGTGGCTGGAGCCATGAATCTCTCCATTATACTCTTCGATTGGTGGTTTAGCCCATGGGAGCTATGGGGGGAGAAGGTTCCAGTTAGTTGATATTGTTGTTCTTCCCCTTCAGCCCCTTCAGTCCTTCTCCTAACTCTATCATTGGAGTCCCCGTGCTCAATCCAATGGTTGGCTGTGAGCACATACATCTTTATTGATCAGGCACTGGTAGAGCCTACTCTTATGTGTGTGTCTAAATACAAATACTTAGATTGCCTAAGTGAGATCTACATACTAATGAGATGCCTGAAGGCCAAAAGGCAGAGCCAATTAAGCATTCTTCCCAAGACACCCCCCCCCTTTCTCCCTCCTTATTTAACTCAGGTCTGCTCTGAGTTTCACAGGGGGTGCACATACACAACCATCATCTGTCATGCCATTAAAGCCCATAAAACTCATGGACTTTCTTGTGTCATTGGGGTCGAGCTGTGAAGAATCATGGAGAAGGCCTTTAATGAGCTGCTGTAGCTGCAGCCACCATGCCTAACTTCTTGCCTGGAAGAACCCCCTGTGTTCCAGCCACCCTACCACAGACAGTAGTGACAGAGTAAATAATTAATAGGTGTTGAGCTAAATCACAAAAAAAAATGAAGACACTCAGATGCTAGTATTTTTTAAATTCCCTTGAGAATTTATGAATATATATATATATATATACACACACACACCAGGGTTTTGCAGAAACAAAGAACTACTCAGATATAGAAGAAGACATGTTATGGGAATTAGCTTATGTCATTAAGGAAGGAAAGAAGTCCCGTGAATGCTATGAGTAAACTGGAGAACCATTCAAAAATCAGTGAAGTCTAAAGTCCTAAGGCTGTCTAAAGAGCTGGTGGTAACATGCTCAGTATGAAGCTAAAGCCATGAGAATGAAACTGAGGAATGAACGGTGGTGACAGAAGACAGTTGATCTTGTAAATCCCAACATTCAAACTGGGAACTCTGATGTTCAAGGACAGAAACAGATAGATGCCATGGTATAAGAAGGGAAAGAATTCATCATCCTGCCTTTTCTTTCATCCTTACTTTCATAGAGAAGATGTGAACCTACACTGATGAGGACATATATTCTTGATTTTCTACTGATGTGTGAATACTCTTCCAGTGTATTCACACATCAAAACACATTCAAACATCAGCACAAACAAACCCAGAAATAATCTTCTACCCACTTTCTTGATATCTTTAGCCCAGTCAAGTTGGCCCACAAATTAATCACCACCATTTGCAGTTGTTCAAAAGAAGAACCAATTATTTTAAATTAACATCACAAAAGCACTACAGGCAAAATATCAACACAGAAAAAGTTTCTTGCAATGCTTTCTAATGTATAAAAACATTCAATCATATGCTTTGTGATATTTTGGACAGCAGTGGAATTGGTTTGGCCAGCCAACACTAATTTATCGAAATTATATTTTCATATTTGGTACTAGTAGCATGAACATTGCTTTCTTAGCTTGTGAGACACAACAAAATATTCTGTTTCCAATGGAAAATGGGAATCCAATAATAACCATGGCCTAAAGTTAATGACACAGTGGAAGACAAAAAGACATAGATTTAGGTTTAATGTCTTTTTCTAGAAAAAAAATAGCAGTTAGTGCCATGGTTCATATAATACTTGTACTTCTTTGTGATTTCCTACTAAGGTCTAAGGTCAATGAACATGCATATTGGCTACAAGCATGCATGAAATGACTATCAGATCTGGGCTGGCAGTCAGGTATGGTAGAATGAGTCAACCTAGGCATTAGGAACTCCAGAAGCCTACTAAATATGTGCCTGAATGAGTCACATAATTTCTTTTATCCTAATATCTCTAGCTGTAAAAATGAATATATTAAAGCCACAGAGATGTCTCAGTGGCTGACATGCTTTCTGTACAAGCATGAGGATCTGGGTTTGGAGGGCCAGACCCAGTAGCACATGTCTGCAGTCACAGAGTTTCAACAGCCAGATAGGAGGCAGAGACAGGAGAATCCATGACAGCTCATGCTGAGCTAGCTTGCCATATGAAATAGTGAATAATAAGAGATCCTGACTCATGTGATGTGGAAGCCAAGGACTGAGACCTGAGGCTGTCCTCTGATTGCTCCATGCACACTGTAGCATGCAAGTGCCCACAGGAATATATGTACATGTGGTCACACAATATACACATCATATATTCATACAGAAAGATTTTAAAAGATAAGTAGACTAGAGTGTTCAGTCACTTTTGCTCCTAAAAACACGTAGATTCAGTACAATGAGTGAAGGAGCTAAGGGTCCACTAAGGTAGATAAGTAACATCTCCATTGAAGGCATACATGGAAGACAGACATAGCCATTGTCAGAGTTATGACGGCATTCCAGGTTTCATTGTTAATACAATGATGTGTTCTTCTCACCAGCCAACACCAGCAAGTAATCAAGTCATTCATCATGAAAAATAAAAGACCATGTCTATGATGGTCTCTACTTGCATCTTCTATGGTTTCCTGAGATGCTAGGGATATCATATTGTGGCATTGCGACCCAGAAAGAAAGGAAACTTCAGGAAAGGGCTTTTCAGTGGACTTTCAAGTATCTGGAGCTTCAAGGTTGAGTCACACTTCAGCGGACACATTGTCCAGAGAGTCATTATCCTGGCTACGTAGGACATGGAGATTAAATAGGCTCCAGTCACCACATCCCTTTCCCCCACCAGACAGACTATATGCAGCCAGGATACAGTCAGCCATGTGAGCTGATTATTAAATTGCAGTTTCTGGACTCTGTCTCCATTCTTCCAAACTCTGTTTTACAAAATTGCTAATTGCAATCCTGAAAGTGAATTAACTTGTGTTCATGTGATAATATTAATTTATGTGTGTGTGTGTGTGTGTGTGTGTGTGTGTGTGTGGTTCTGTAGAGTGAACAGTGTGCATGTACCAATATGTTCTCACGGCCTTAATGTCACAACTGTTCCTGATGTTGACCCTATTTGAGTTTCCGCCATATTTTACAAGTGAAAAAATGGAGATTACAAATATTACATTGACTCAAGAAAGATGGCCCTTCCAAGTCAGCTGGATCTAATCCTTTGTCAGGATTACTTAGATATCTCTATTCTAGTTTGAGGCCCATTATCTCTCCATGATAGTAAATCACTTGGAAAATAGTATATAGGTGCTAATAATTTTAATAGTTTTAATTTAGTGTATTTATTTCATTTTTTTACTAAAAATCGACACAACATGAGTCATCAGAAGAGTGTAGTTTTCACTTAATTGTTCGATAACAAAAACTAATAATATCGTACTCAGTATAACCAATAATAACTTTCCGAAGATAGAAAAAGCACCAGCTGAGTTTAAATTACCATAATGGACAATAAGGAACAAAGTTTATCCTGTGACTTTAAGAAACCATTATTAAGCAGATAAATAATGAAAGCAAACCAATTCTTACCAATTCCTTTTAGAGAATAACCTTGCCTAGCCTGGACAGTCTGTTATTAGCATCTGAAAGAAAAAAATCAGGATTTTGCTCAAAGCAGCAGATTCAAAGTTAATGAGCAAAGGAGACTGCTGCTTTGTGATTCATTCAATAACACAATACTTTATTCAATAAAAAGAGTCGTTTAGACTTTACATATTGAACAATTGTTCCTGGTGGAGATGTCAGAATGCCAAAAAAGCATAGGAGCAAGCTACAAAGGGTTTTTGGTTTCTTAGATAAGACCTTAAAGTGATACAGTGTCATTCTTATGAGAAGTCATACATTAATAGCAATGGTGAAGTCTTACTGTTCCAGGTTCAATAGCAAAAGCTAAATCTGGAAGCACCTCAGTCTCCACTTTCAGAAATTCAGTATGACTGTTTAAAAGTAGATTCAGGTCAAGTACCTGCTGTGCTGTTTTATTTCAAATCATTGTCTATTATAAGAATCAATATCAAAAAACTTTTTTTTAAATTTTAAACCTCAATGATAGTTTAAGTAAGTGAAAAGTTAACCCTGGACATCTCTGGAAGCTTCAGATGCAATTGAGGATGTGAATGGTTTGTATTTTATTCTGTTGCAATTGGTCTCGGGAGGCAACGACTTAGTGATATGCATGGGATTTCCAGTTTTAGATGAATTCCAAGGTCCTACCTAATGCTGGGCCCTCACTCTTGAGCCTCTGTTCAAGAAGTGTCAGGCCTCCACACTGTATTCCTCATTCCTGTGCCACTAGCTTGTGCTATGCTGGTGTCCAGCCTGGATGGAAAGGTTTTGTACAAAATCTCAACTTGGAATGTGACCAGGAAAACCACCTTCACCTCCATATATGCCTTATTCAGTTAAAAACCTCTGGACTGCAACCCCATTAGAAGAACAACATCTGCTGACCTGACCACCCAGTTCTCCCAGAGACTAAACCACTAACCAAGGAGTGTACCTAGAGGGATCCATGACTTCAGATATATATATATAGCAGAGGATGGTCTTGCCTGACAGCGGTGGGAGGGGAGGTCCTCGCTCCTGGGGAGGTTTGATTCCCCAGCGTAGGAGGGTGCTGAAGCTGTGGGGCAGGAAAGTGTGGGTCAGTGGGGGAGCACCCTCATACAAGCAAAGGGAAGTGGGGAGGGCAAATGTGGGATGGGGGGTTGGTGGAGGGGTAACCAGGAAGTTGGATATCATTTGAGATGTAAACAAATGAAATGATTTAAAAAAAAAAAAAAAAAAAAAAACACCTCTGGAGCTTCTTCTGCTCTAAATCATGTAGTAGGGATTCCGGGATAGCTTCCATTAGATTTAAATAATTGTATGGATGGATGTAACTGTAAGTGCCTCAACTCCTAGATCAAGATGGCAGAGCACGAGTGTGAAGATGAAGCAAGTCATTTGGGACTGTAACAAGGGACTTACATGGGATAACCCTGGAAACCCACAGCTCAGTAATCCCTGCCTCAGTCTCTGCACAACCATGGAACTCTAGAAGATAGTCCCTACTGATGCTAACTTAGCAACAAGAGGGAGGTTTGGGCCTCAGAAAATGATTCCTAATAACCAGTGCCTTGATCAACTCCAGTGCCTCGAGTGCCTAAGATATAACTGGGGACAAAGCATAGTTACAAAAGTGCTTGTTGTTGAAGCGTGAGGACCTGAGCTCCATCCCAGCACCACAGTGAAGAGCTGTGTGCAGCAGTACATGTCTGTAATCCCAGCACTGGAGTGGTGGAACCACAGGAATCTTTGGAGTAGCATGCACACACACACACACACACTCACACACACACACACACACATACATACCCACTCACATACACACACAGAAACAGACATGTACACACACATTCACATACACAGATAGACACATACACAGAGACACTCACACATTCACACATATACACACAGAGACAGTACATGTCTGTAATCCCAGCACTGGAGTGGTGGAGCCACAGGAATCTTTGGAGTAGCATGCACACACACACACACACACACACACACACACACTCACACACACACATACATACATACCCACTCACATACACACACAGAAACAGACATGTACACACACATTCACACACACAGATAGACACACACACAGAGACACTCACACATTCACACATATACACACAGAGACAGACATATACACTCACGTGCACACACACACATATACACACATACACAGAGAGACAGACACACACAGTGACACTCGCACATTCACACACACAAATACACACACACACACACACACACACACACACACACTTCTTAAAGATCCAAGGCACCTCTGATTTTCCCTTATTTTATCTCCTCTGAACACAGGGAAAATAAATTCTGTGTAGTTCCCAGATCTGACAAAAAGAAAGAGGATTTCCTTCCTCTGTCCTCCCAAAGTTTCATCAAACAGACAAGGCTAAACTCCAAGGAGGAAGAGAAGATGTCGGTCAACACACCTGGACATGCCACATGCCAGTGCTCTCTATTTGGATCCTGTCTGATATCCCACAAAGAATAATTTACAAACCATTCCCTGTTCTAAAGCCAGACAGGCTTTTGTTCTACGTCATTGTATTCTTTCCAAGCCAATGGCATAGCCCGAAAATTAATTTAGTATCTTCCTAAAGATGGCTTTCATCTCCATTGCCCTCCCTCATAAAGAGATATTTAACCTGAGATGTCTGGCTTTTTTTTTTTTTTATCTCAGACTGTGAGAGGCTTCATGTTTTTGCACGTTGTGACATTTGTGGTTTTTCTCCTGTTTTATCTATTGTTATCCTTGTGAACCTTCAGAGGATGAAAAGGAAGGTTTCCTGTTGGCCCTACAGATTCAAAAACTGATCTATTTGGAGGTTCCCATGTATGTACATATCTGCAACTTGTGAAACCTTTTGAAAACTCCAATAAATTCACCGAAGTGGAGTTAATGAGAAAAGATGCTAGAAGAAGGTAAAGCTAACAGATTCACTAGGAAAACTGTAAAACAATTCTATCACTCTTTACCCACCTACTAAACACAGAACTAGGGACAGGTTTACCTAGGTAGCCTAGACGTCTAACGTTAAGTCTATCTTCTCAGAGACCGGAGTCTGAGGGAACATCTGGGGCAAGTTGCCTGGGGACAGTGTGTGCATATTTTAGGAATTGAACAGGTATTAGAGAGTAGAATGTGCTTGCTCTCTGATTGGCCTGGGTCACAAGCGAAACACTTAAGTACATGGAACCTGCCTCCACTCCGGAATTTGATTCTTGATTCAGCAGCTTTGTGTTTCTGTCCCTGACTGAATCACTGCTTTGAAAGATATCCTCAGAAAGAAAGATTTTTTACCAAGTGAGGAACACGAATGTAGACTATTTCTTATTGCCGGGTCCAGAGAATCTGTGGTCGGTCCGACATGTGAGACTGGGATAAGAGTTAAAGAATATACAAAGGCAGGGCTGGGAACAAGACAGGTAGCAGGAAGGTCGTGGTAGAGCGAGAGAGCAGTTGCATCTTAGCTCCCCTGTCTCAAGTTCTGGTTCTTCCCCAGGCACTGAGCCAAGGAATTCTACGTGCATTTTTTAATATCATTTAATCCTCAAAACCCCGAAAGAAGCTTCCTTTTTTAAAAATCTCCATTTCACAGATGAGCAAACAGCTGCACCGACTCTCCAAAGACATGTGAACAAAGTCTCAGCCCTGGGCTTGCGCTGCCGCCCTCTCTCTCTCTCTCTCTCTCTCTCTCTCTCTCTCTCGGGGCCTTCTACTTCAGGACTCCCCACCATCCTTGAGAGAGAATCAAGACAAAATACTGGTGGAAATGTTGCTTAAAAAGAAAGCTGAGGTCGTGCATGAGGGTGCCTAGTAGCAAGGCCACTGGCCAAGGGATGAGAGGAGTGAAAAGAGAAATAGCTCTAAAACGTCTGTGGAGAGTACCACAGATCCCACCACAGCAGTCTGCAGGGAAGAGCCCAATCCCTCTTAAGCAAAATCCAGTTTGTATACCTAGAGTCTTCAGAATCTTTCCATTAAAACAGGCATAATAAAGAAATATTCATAATTACCCCAAATTACTATTGAAGTGTCCCCTCCAAAAAGACTCAAATCAGAAAGCAATGTCTCTGAGCCCATCAGAGACCAATTTGCAAACAATTGTCCCATGATGATTTCATGAAAAAGTCTAATTGGTTCCCATTTGTGCTTTTATACGTGCACAGGTTGTTCAAATGCTCCAGAATTTTATTGTTGTTGCTGTTCAAGGCTTTTGACTCACACTTTAAGACAAAATCAAGTCACACTAGCTTTATGCTTGTGCCAGGCATTTTCTTCTTGTCATTAACGGTAACAGTTTCTCATGTTGACTAAGTTTTGTGATTTGCATGCAACTGCATCTTTTGTTTGGAAATTTTGAAATTTTATGGAAGTTTAAATATATGTATGTATGTGTGCAACTATATATATGTAGTTGCAATATATATATATATATATATATATATATATATTTACTGTATATAGTTGCTATACACACACATATATTACCTTTATATACATCTTTAAGATTTATTCCTGTCACTTTAACTTTGAAATGAATTACCAAGTTGTTTAATTCAGTCACTCGTCCAAGCCAGCTACATTTTGTGGGTGGATTCAGCAAAACTTGCAAATACTAAGACTTGGAGTTTTTCAAACATGTTTTTAAAAAAATCTGTGTCAGAAGTTTTAGATATTTCAGGATTAATTCCATCTATTTTTTTCTGTTGACCTGTTAGCCTCAGGCCCTGGGACTCTGCTCAATGATGAAGAGCAAAGGAGAGGAAGCTACAAGTACCATGTTCAGATGTGATTTGCTCAGGGCATAAGGTAACATTTACTCCAGGTATTAATGTTCACAGTCCACAAAAGATTATATATATATATATATATATATATATATATTGCCCTACTTTATCTCCCCTTAGATATCATGTACACACGAAAATGACTGGCAAAAAAATCACTTTCTAATAACAGCTTCCAGAGGTCATGGAGAGATGAAATTGTCACCATGGTCTACCCACTGTGGGGGCAAGGCCACCCTCATAGAGGCTAGTGCTTTAGTCTTTGTATCATAATGAAAAAACTATGAGCCACCCAAACCCCAACTGAAAGCTTCTCTAGACAGAAACAGTAATAATAATCAGATTTCTTTGTGACTCAGAGTAAAACAAAAACGAAAACAGTGCCTGCGTTGTGACACATGCTACAATTTGCCCTGGGAGAGAGGCCTTTGATCAGAAGATTATCACTATCATCCAACTTACATTTTCTCTGGAATTATAATTATCTGTAGAGTTAACTGAGCTATAATTGAGGTAATGACCTCTATACATTCTTTCTCTAGAACTGCTTAGCAGAATACAATGAGAAAATTAGATACGCAATCATTTCCAACACGTTTTAGACCTGGTTTCCAGAATATATTTGTCTGTAGGAATCTTGGGTCCATTCTAAGAAACTACACCCATGGCTTATGAACCTGATTGCACCAGCTTTGCACCAACATTGCAAATCCAACTGCCAAAAATAATACCGGGTTATGATTCATTATTTTTTTATTTCTAGGAGATATGAGAATAATACTTAAGTTGTCATTGGCCTATGACACTCAAGCTGAGAAAAAAGTTCCTGAAGGCAGTGATTACCCATCCCCAGGATCAGCTTAAGGTTCCTAACATTTTGAGCAGGGAGGGGCACTGTAATAACTGATTACTAAGACAGCATCCATATCATTCTGAGATATAAATTTTGGGCTAGATATGGGACTTGAAAGATGAGGAAATTCTTCTGGTCCCTTGATCATTCAAGAGAAAATCCTGGGAAGAGAGAGTAAAGAGGAGCATACGAGAAGATACATCAATCTCAAGGCCAAGTTCCAGAGTAGAGCTCTGCACACATCTCCACAAGCTACATCCACATACATCCTACCAACATGTGTGACTTCTCTCTTTCTAATTTAAGCTCGTTTTGAGAAAAGTCAGATTTACTCTCAATTAAATATCATCCTGAGTGAGGTAACCCAATCACAGAAGAACACACATGGTATTCACTCACCGATAATTGGATATTAGCCCAGAAGCTCGCAATACCCAAGATTCAACTCACAAACCACATGAAGCTCATGAAGAAGGAAGACCGAGTGAGGATGCTTCGGTCCTTCTTAGAAGGAATAACTAATCAAGAGAGCAAATATGGAGACAAAGTGTTGAACAGAAACTGAAGGAGGGGCCATCTGGAGACCATTCCACCTGGGTAATCATCCCATGTATAGTCAACAAAGGTAGACGCTGATGTGGATGTCAGGAAGTACATGTCAACAGGAGCCTGATATAGCTGTCTCCTTAGAGGTCTGCCATAGTCTGACATATTCAGAGGCAGATGCTCACAGCTAATCATTGAACTAATCAAGGGGTTCCCAATAGAGGAGTTAGAGAGAAGACTGAAGGAGCTGAAAAGGTTTTCGGCCCCGTGAGGAAAGCAACTATACCAACCAACCAGAGCTTCCAGGGTCTAAACCACCAGCCTGGGAGCACATAGACAGGCACCCATGGCTCCAGCTGTATAAGTAGGAGAGGATGACCTTGTCAGGCACAGGTGGGAAAAGAGATCCTTGGTCCCATGAAGGCTGGACACACCGAGTGTGGGGGGAACGAGGTGGGGACATGGCAGTGGGGGGGGGGGAGAGTGGAGCACATTCTCATAGAAGCAGGAGGAGGGGGATGGGATGGAGGGTTCCTGGGTGGGGGAAAAAATGGGGTAAGGAAATAACAACTGAAATGTAAATAAAATATCCGATAAAAAAAAATAAAACAAAACAAAAAAACTAATGTTACCTAGGATTCTTTCTAGTCTAAATCTACAGTGTTTGTAGAGGTAAATCTATAGCTAAAGCAGTAAAAGCCTTACTATAGAAGCTACAGAAATAATGCTTTTATGGTAGAGTAAGAAAAATCCACTATTGAAAAGAGAAACGAGAATCCCTGTATATGTTAGAGTGGAGTCTAGGAAAAGGAAGCGTAGATGCTGAATTAATTTAGGTTATCCCTGTCTTTCAGAAATCACTTGCAAAAAAAAGTAATAATAGTTTCAGTTATTTCAGTTTTGAGTCTCCTTCCTTCATCAAAGAAGTATCTAACTCTGTTTACTTTTCTTCTACCTTGTCAAATCAATGAAGACACGAAAATGAATCTGTCACTGTATCCTTAACAGTGAGAATAATGTTGGGCCCAGGATAAGCCGTGTTAAAAACTGATTGAGTGAGTGATTAAATTAAGTTTTCAATAAAAAAAAATCTATCACCAGAAACAATAAGAAAAATAATTACCTAACTCTGTGGACACAAAATGATAGTACATTTTTTTCTGCTTATTTGTCTTGTTTTCATGGTGTTGTAGGGTCTAGTGTCTGGCCACTAGCCATCATGTAGCTTGACCACCACATAATTGGAAGAGGTCAAAAAAAACATTTGATAGAATATACCTTGTAGAACTAAGACGAAAGACACAGACCTAGGAGGAGCTCATTTGTTTGACTGATATATGGATTGATCATTTCTGGTCTCTTTTAACTGGAAAAAATTCACAGAAAATAAAACTCTATATAGAGAGACCTGAGATGTAGCTCAGTTGGCAGCGTGCTTGATTAGCAAGTATAAAACCCTGGGTTTTATCTCCAGCACCACAAAAATCAGATGTGTTGGCCCGTATCTGTAATGTTGATACTCAGGAGGTGGCAGCAGGAGGGACAGCCAGAAGTTCAAGGCCATACTTGCCTGCATGGCACACACAGCCTGGGCTATGTGAGACTCAAAATCAAAAAAATCCAAATAAGTATATGACATGCGTGCCTATGTAGAGAGATCCACAAATGACCTACTCACAGCAACATTTTTACTACTATGATGAGCTGCCTGCATAAATAAATTTCTTCAAAACAAAACTATGGCTCAACATGACATTAAATAAGAAGCTATGAGAAGGAAGGAAACAGATGATTTAAAAGCTATTAAGAAAAAAAAAATAATAATGACTTCCATTTGAAGAACTTGTTTTATCTGATTAAAAAATGACATAGTAGTAAAAATCAGAAACGTGCACCTGGTTGCCTCCAGAGTGTCAGTTACCTGGCCTTTATATCTCAGTTCTCACGTTCCCTTTAAGAGACTGGTGGCTTCGATCAGTACTTGCAGTGGTTGAAAGCATTTCGAAAGCTGTGACACTTTGAAAACTCAGTGTCAGTGTCCAAATTCACCTTAAAAGAATTAATCAAGATGCTTTGTACTGAATAACACTGAGATTGGACACTGTGTTCATAAACATCCCCTTTAGGCAGCTGCGCCAATGCAAAAAGCACGGTTCTTCCAGGCAGACCCCGACATTGCTTTGGAGGTAAGCACTGACTAGCATTGAGCAGTTCACCTACAGTGGAAGAGATTGGGAGGGTCCTGCTTTCTCCTTGGGAGTAGAAATGCGCTCCTACTCCCGTAACTGTTCTTGGGAAAAAATGAAGACACTGGGATCTTAGAATTGCAAGTCATCTAGCAGGCAGATAGTAGGTCTAACTTGGAAGGAGAAATTATTTTAGCTATCATCAAATTCGAGGATCAGCAAAATGTTTTCTTTCTTTCTTTTTTTCTTTTTTTCCTTGGTTTTGGTTTTTCAAGACAGGGTTTCTCTGTGTAGTCCTAGCTGTCCTAGAACTCACTCTGTAGACCAGGCTGGCCTTGAACTCAGAAATCCACCTGCCTCTGCCTCCCAAGTGCTGGAATTAAAGGCATGCACCACCACCGCCCGGCCAGCAAAATGTTTTCTATAAAGCATAAGTGCGTAACCTCAGGCTTTGTGTTGGGTACAGTGATGAGGCTTTTAATCCAGTTATTAGGGATGTTGAGAAATGATCACCAAATACCGAGTGTTCAAGCGCAGCCCAGACTCTGTAGCCATCTACACATTATTTCAATAAGAGCTTGCTCGTGTTAAAATATTTTAACTCTGCTCTTGTAAGTAAAAGGAGCCATCGGTATATAATGTATTAGCAATAGCATAATATATAAGCAAATTAACATAGTGGTAATGCAGTTTTACAGCAGTGGCGGTGGTTTGCATTTGATATAAAAACTTTAGCTTGTTAGATGCTCACGTGGTCTGTATCACTCATTTACACACAGGAACATTGATGCCCAGAAGAGCAGAGAACTTAGACAAACGTACAGTATCAGAGAGAAGCAGAATTTCTCACCATTCTCTGTCCCAGATGTTTTAATTATACTTAATCCAAAAAGCTTCACCGACCAGTGTAGCAACAAGCTATAATATCTTATAATAAAACAAGTATAAAATCCACTTAAAGCCCTAATATTGTGTCATAGGCCTTTATGGTCAATGCAGGCCAATTTTGAACTGGAACTTTCCGGCCTTATGTGTTTTGTATTGATGTGGTATACACAGCTGTGGTATGAAGCAGGAAGATTTAGAACACATCTCATTAAGTGAAATCAGAAATTAGAAGACACTGGTGCTCAAATTGTCACAGACAAGATGATGAAGCTACCTGAATATTCTATTACCACTGATGAAAGATTTAATTGTGGGGATGCAAGACACAAGCCCTTGCTCAGATCCTTCCACCTGCAGCTACTGTCCAGATTCTCTTTAAGGCTTCATGTAGACTCGTCGATACATTCCCTAATTGGAAAAGACACATTTTTCACTCTATTCGTCGCTGTGACCAAAATTCAAGGCCTCTGAAATCTCACTTGAAATGTGATTGACCACGAAATTGAATAATGAGGCTTGCAGGGTCTCACTCCTTGGAGCATTTTTCATCAAATTTCACTTAAAATTTTATCAAATAACAAAGCCACCAAGAAAAGAAACGCTTTATGATGTGTCAAAGAAACAGTGAAGAGTTAATGTTGGAGGAAAAGAAAGTATCTAACAGCAGTCATGATTCATAACAGAATGTTAGCAGCCAGTGTTTACTGCATACTTAATCTATGCCAGAAAGTGCACTGAGGAGTTTGTAATTGTTCCTCAAAAGCACAAATAGAGATATATATGTTCTGAGATGTGAAGTAGCCTACCAAAAAATGCCCAAAGAGGAAATATCATGACTGGACTCCTGGCAGCTGACCTGAAAGTGTGAGAAACTGACCCATCTCCAGCAAGCCTAAGTCCTTAACATCAGACCCAATGGCAGCCCCTGAGGTGCCCTTACCAGGTGATTTTGAATTGGATACTGTGAGCCTGTTCATGGTTTGAGAGATGTTCCTACTTATGACATGTTCCCTATAGCATGGGAACATGGTCTTTACATACATAGCATTGGTCTTTACATTGATAAGTCAGTACACATTAAGTGCTTAGCAACACACTCAATTACTATAGAAATAATATTACTAAAATTTTAAGCATATAAAGAGTCACTGACATATACATTTAAGACCATTTGTGTTTCTTTTTTTTTAAAGATTTATTTCATTTATATGAGTATACTGTAGCTGTCTTCAGACACATCAGAAGAAGGCAACTGATCCCATTACAGATGGTTGTGAGCCACCATGTGATTGCTGGGACTTGAACTTAGGACCTCCAGAAGAGCAAGCAGCCAGTGCTCTTAACTGCTGAGCCATCTCTCCAACACCCATTTGTGTTTCTTAATTGACCAGATGTAAATATTTTTTCTTCTTTTGTATTTTTGAAAGGATCTCATTTTATAGCCCAGACTGACCTAAAGCTATGGCGATCTCCCTGCTTCAGCCTCTTAACAGAGGGTATTATAGGCATGAAACCACAATGCCCAGATACCTATTTGCTTTCAAGTTAAATAAACATTCCAACCCTTAACCAGTTCAAATACTACTCTGACAGTGATACAAAGAGGTAATGCCTCCAGATACTCATCCAAAAAAAGGCCTTTGTCAGCCTTTTAAAATGATAATTAAAAACCCCAGGCAGAGTCTATATGAAGAAAGAGTGTTTATTTATTTCATAGATTTAGAGGTTCAAAGATCAGGGAGCCTGATTTGTCCTATGGTGAGAATCACAGTGGGCTTCCATCATGATGGTCACACATACGGAAGCCAGAAACAGCATCTTCAGCTAAGAAGTAAGAATGAGCATGAGGGTTGGCAAGCTCTTTCTTGCAAACTACCAAAGATCAAGCAAGAATGGCGTCACACTTTTAGTAACCTAAGTTTCTTTTGTTAGGACTCACATAAAATTACTAACAATACCATAACTGCTGGGAACCAAGACTCCAATCACATGGACTCCTGGGGGAACACTCAAATCTTATTCAAACCATAGTAGCTGGGGAAACACAGAGAGAAACACAAAAACCTTCAAGTCCTCTTCCAACTGTTTCGGCTGGGATAATCTTACCACGCTTCATTAGACCATGGGCACTGTTCTGAGCAGCCTGTAAAACAGCTAATGGGGCCTTCACCCCAATGGATCGTTAAGCCATCTGAGGGAAAATCACTAGAAAATGCCGGGAGTTACACTAAAGTCCGTGCAAGAAGCCCTAGGGAAGCACTAAAGCTTGTATCAGGTTCGGGAATGTAGTTTAAAGTCTCTGGGTGTTGGTGAGAACAAACAAGGCAAAACAAAAAAAACTACAAAACTCAAATGGTCTAGAAAAGAGTGTCATAAGGTAAAACTGTGAAGTATACAAAGTATAACTTTAAGACAGTGTGACTAGAATAGTTATTAAGAAAGACTAAGGGACAAGGCTGAAGAAGAAGGGCCAGGAAGAGCAGTCATTGAAAGTGTTCTAAAGGAGGCAGGGTGTTCTACAGGGTAGGATGGCATCATCAGGCCATCAGATTGTCATTTTACAAAGACTTCTCTAGGCTTGGGGATACAGTGCAGTAGAAGCACATCTGTCCAACATATATGATAATATATGTTCAGTCTCTAGTACGAAAGAAACAGAGAGGAAGGCGCTAAGTAAAACAAAAGAAAGAAGAGGAAGACAATAGGAAAAGGTAGGGACTCTCTCAGTGTACCTTCTTACATCCTCTTCCATCCTATAATATTTAGTTAAATATAAAATACACCTCTGACCACTTATGCTAGACATTTAACAGGAAATCAAGAAACAAATGATTATTTAATTATAACCAACTGGTACATATTTGCAGACTTTTACCTCCCTTTTTTGGATATTCTAATTAGTAATTGCTCAACCATTGGTGACCTGTCTTATCACTCCCTAAAAACAAAGCTGAATCTTTAATCCTTTTACATCTTCCATGTTTGTGAGGAGAGCTCTAAATAATTAATATTGGAAAGGAAAGTGACACAAACTATTTTTATCTTTTAGTTTTCTTCATTTATAGCTGATCTTAATTCACATTGCTTTATATAGATCTAAAAATGCAATAGTACATATGAGATAACACAAGTAAACCAAAGACAGAAACAGGCTGTTAGCGTACATGGTAGTGTCACTGCTAGCCCAAGTGGTTATTGCCATGATGATTTGGGACAATTATAAAAACACAGGACCTGTAAAATCAGAAAGTCAAAAAATGAAAGGTGAGTCAACAAGAAATCAATGACAGATGGGCAGATTCCTTAACAAGAATAAAGAGTATAGTCAGACAAATACTATTGTTCTGCTAAAGGGAAATAGAAATAACATACTCATAAGGGCATTCTGTTACATCCATAGATCAGTGTCTCACTCAGCCATCATCTGAGGAGCATTCTTCTACAGTAGATGGGAAGTAATACAAAGACTCACAACTGGACAATGTGCAGAGAGTGGGAGATCAGGGAACACAGTACTAACTGGGATGTCTCTGTCAAATCCCTCCTCTCATAGCAACCAGGGAGCTATGTGGAAGAAGAGGGAGAAAGCTTGTAAGAGCCAGAAGGGATGGAAAACACCAAGGAAACTGCATCTTCCAGACAAAACAAGACTGACACACATACGAACTTACAAACTTTGGCAGCATTCATAAGACCTGCATAGATCCAAACCAGGCAGAGTCCCAGTGCTGAGCTGAAAGCAGACACAAGCCCCCATCCCTAACCAATAATTTCCAATTAACAACTACTCACAAATGAAAAATAAGTTTTTGCAAGCAAGTCTCACCGGGTATACAACCCACACTCAAGGGGAGTCTTCTGTGCAGTAGCAGATGGCCAACACAACAAAACTCAAAGGTATTTTGGATTTTTTTTTTTTTTGTCTCATATTGCATTGTTTGGCCATTAAAAAAATTTACTAGTCTTTTGCTTGTATGGTTTCTGATTTTTTGTTCTTATGGTGTGTGTGTGTGTGTGTGTGTGTGTGTGTGTGTGTGTGTGTGTGTGTGTGTATGAGGGTGTTGTGAGTGCATGTCTGAGCACTTGCACAGGTAAATGTATTTCTTGGACTCTTTCTTTGTTTCTCATTTTCTTTTTATTGGATTATTTATTTTTGTTTTATTCTTGCTTTTCTGCCCTTTTGCCTATCTGTTTTTTAAAAGAGAAAGAGAATAGATTCTTGGAGTTGGAAGGATAAAGGCTCAGGGAGGAGATGGGAGAAGATGGGAGATGAGGGAGTGGAAACCATGATCAGATTATACTCTAGGAAAATATATTTATTGTCAATTTAAATTTATTTTAGAAAAGAGCACAAGTGAGTAAATCCCAAGCCGCATCTGGAAGGATGAAGTACACTCTCTGACCTGACTGCTCAGTGCACAAAATGGCGAGTTCCATCACTGATCACAAAAACACTTTGCAGAAAGGCGGGCCATTTGTCAGTGAAGGGTTAATTAAAACAATCCATGTCTCAGGGAGATGGTGGCAGCTATGACATTGAATCACTTGCTTGAAACAGCATAAAAACAGTTCCAAAGAAAGGCATTGCATTTGTGTGAGTGTATGAATTGCCCATTTCTGATGTCCTTGTGACATTTCCTAAAGCAACCCAATGGAGTACACCAAAGGGGATGTTATTGTAACTCAGTCCCTCAATGAGGTATAAAATTCCTATTTTCCCCCAAGTAGTTCTCTGATTTAAGAGGTGACTTGAATTTCTCTTCCGTGACTCATAACTGCGCAAACTGTAAGTCGCTCTGAACCTGAGATAGAAAGGTAGAAGCTGAACATAAGATGGAAATGTAGAATATAAGATGGAAGGGTATTTCTGGAGTCTGAAAGAAATGACAGACCAGGCACAGAGGGTGAGGAAAGAGTGGCGGTCAGATAATAAAAAGTCATCCCAGGTTTGTGTTATAATAAAAAAATAATAATAAAGTCACTGAAGTCCCTCCTACTGGCATTACTGCGGCTGCAATGGAATTAATGTTCCTTAAGAAGCAAGAGCGTGTCCATAATCTATCCATGCCTGAGGCTGAAAAGATGACTTGTTGTTCTTGTGGACAACTCAGATTGGCTTCTAGTACCCATAAAGTGTCACAGCCATCTCTAACTCAAGGGATCTGATACCTGATTCTGATATCCACGGGCAGCATGCATAGATTTGGTACACTTACAGACAAGGAGGCAAAACACTCATACACATAAAATAAAGTTTTAAAATATTTAAAAAAAACCCTACATTTCCTTCAGACCTTTATTAAATGCTCCTAGGAGCAGCAGCTAGTGAGACCTCCAACATTATATGTTGAAAGCTACCATTAGTACATTTTTCTGCAGGTGCATGACCTTTGTTATGGTAAACCCTTTTGCAGAGTTTGCAAATGGGTCAGGTTGAGTGTCATGGAATCCAGAAACTACCTCTAGAAGAGAAAGAGGAAAATTTTTTGTGCTTAGACTCATGAGAAAACTATTCAGTTTTCAGTGCTGTTAAATATAAGTGAAGGGTGAGAGAAAGCTTTACTGCTGCAGGCCAGTCTGTGGTCCTTGAATAAACTTTTGAGTACGTACCTTTCACTGTGCCAGTTAATGGAGGTGAAGGCTGAAGGATCGTGACACGATGACACTGATAATACAGATATTGATAAAAGTCACCATAGTCATAGCAACAGCCACCTATTGGTCTTCTTATGTGCCAGGGCCTCTACTCATATAATATATGATCCTACTTTCAGGAGGACACTTAATTTCAATAATTCCATCTTCATTGGTAGAACCAATCCCTCAATCTCTCTTCATGAAAAGTTTCTACCTCAAAATATGGACTCTAAAATTTGCAAGAGATTATACACATCTGGGAGGAACCTGTATAGTTTCAAGCAATCCCAAGCAGACTTCAATGACATTCTTTGAGTATTGAAGAGCTTGTTGAGTCCAGAACAGGATGGTTTAGCATTTGTATATTAAAGGGTGACAGCATACACATACTACAGCTGCCTCTAATGTGCCAACAAGTTGAAAGTCATTTCTTTCTTTTTGTCTGTCTAATCCTTAGTTCAATACAGAAACCAAATAGGAAGATGCCCAACACCATGTTGGTTAGGACATAAATCTTTTCAAGTCTCAATGAAGTACAATATACCAATAACCTCGTCAAAGAGCAAAGCTCATCGAATTCCTTTCAATTTGAAGCCATTTGATAGACAGTCCTGCCTCCACTGTGATAAATCTTACCTCACCTTCAACGTTTCTTGGATGGACTTTGATTCTTCTTTTTACATGCTTGGTTTCACAGAGCACATTGTCTACAGTCATGTCTATCCAGTCCCAAGGAGCTAGTTTCACATGACTAAACTGGAATGAGCTATGACTGTAAAACATACACTGGGGACTGAAGACATGGCTCAGCAGATGAGAGCACATACTGCTCTTTCAGAGAGCCCAGGTTCAGTTCTCAGCACCCACATGGTGGCTCACAGCTGCCTGTAACTCCAGTTCCATAGGATCAAGTGACCTCTGTTAGCTTCAGTGGACATCAGGCATGGTTCACATAGGAATATGCATACATGTAAAACAAAAAATAAGTTTAAAAAATATGCATTTGGTTTTGAAGGCAAAGTAGGAAAAAGAATATAAAATATATTCGTAATTTATATTAATTATAGGTTTGAATGATTTTTTAATATTTTGACTAAATCAAAATAGGACATTAACCTCTGTAATAAGATGATGCGGAGATTGACATCCTGTGTGACTGACTTTACTGGTGGTTCAACTTGTATTTCTATCAGACAGTGCTTGTCTATGTGATTCTAACTCAGTGCAGTCCACAAACACACATTATTTTACCTGGATATATGTCAGAAATAAAAAATGGAAATCTTGTCCCTGACTGCTAGATTCAGATCACCATTTTAATTATATTTTTATAATATGGGCATATTACTCTAATGTTGGTACTATTAGCATCTACAGTTGTAGGTCACTATTGTCATGTATACTTGTTACACCTTGACCTATTTCTTAATACAAACCATAATTTGTATTTATTGTATGATTCTCATCTTAAGTTGGAGAAGAAATATGTACTTAATAGATGCTTACTGGAAAGCTGCTGACATTATAGTATTTCACGATAAGCATCTCCCAATGGATTCAAGTCTTTTTTTTTTTAATTTATTGGTACCAAGAAAATCATTTCTTACTAGGTATATGTATTTATACATATACTTACTAGGTATATCATACTAGGTATATGTATTTATACCTAGTAGAGAATAACATGACACTGTTAGCAATTTAAAAGTTACTTATTGTTAAGTCAGATGATTCCACTTTGTATGCACATGACAAATTTATCTGTGTTCAAGAATATTCAAATAAAATAAATGGGAAATAGTTTGGTTTAATTATCATATTAAGCTCACTTGTGTACTTTATAGTTCTGCGTCCCCAAATTAACTTTGGATAATTGAAGAAAGAACTTACTGTCCCAAAATTAACTTTGGATAATTGAAGAAAGAACTTACTAAAATTGTTCATTTTTATTGTCAATGACTCCTCTGTGTGATAAACCACATAAAATTACATTAACAAGAAAATAGCACATCACTTCCCCCTTAGAGTTTTCATCTGATATCAAATCCATTCTTTTCTTTTATTAAAGATTTTTTTAAACTTTTTTTTGGTGGGGATGAGTAGTCTGTACACACCACTATGCATGTATGGAGGTCAAAGGACAACTTATAGAACCCAGTTTTCTCTTCCTACCATGTGAATCCCTGCGATGGAATCGTAACATCAGCTTGGTAGTAAGTATCTTTACCTGATGAACCATGTTTTAGCTCTGCTCTCTGTTTATAAACAGGGAAATAACTCTAGAAACAGACATTACTACAGAAGTAATTATAGACCAGGTTTCTATTAGTTGTGTACATTTTATAGATGAGAAAATGAATTATGGAAGAGAAGAAATTAGTGAGTTGGAATTAATCAATGGTATTTGCCACAACATTCATATCTACTGCTGCTCTGTAGAAAAATACTGTAAGCTCATTGACAATTGAGAGAAACATTGACCAAAATCAACATGGAAGAGGAAAAGACATTTTTCATCTTATAGGTTAGATATGAAATTCTTATTTGATCTAAACTTCCCATTAGCTTGTAGTAATGACTGTAACATTATTATTCTCTGTGTGTAAGATCCAGGTAATATACAGAAGAAATCCAACATTTCTTATTTTGTGAAGACAAAAATCTTCAGAAGATTGCCACCTCATCAATACCTCTGGAAGCATGAGGGTTAGCCTCATGAAGCTCAGTTTACCCCCAAAGAAAGAGATTCTGAGTGTCATAGCCCTCTCTAATATGGCACTTCTTCATTACCCTTACAAGTAAAAGGAAGAAAATGTAAAAGGTGGAGCTGTGGACAACTTGATACTTCTCTTTAAGAGGGTTTTATATAGTCTTTGGGGTGCTCCTGGCACCATAGTGTTTCACCATAAATATTTCCAAGGAGATGCAAGCCTTTTGAATTCTTGGATGCTGAGAGTATCATTTTATGTGCATGTATTTATACCTGGCAGAATAGGATGACAGAAATAATCTTATCCAGCAACTACATGACAGGCAAAGAACAGTACCCTAATGACAATGAAAAAGCACGCTGGACCAGAGAGCTGCCTCCATTTTAGACTATTAGGTGAAGTATAGTAGAGTTGGAATCTGCCACAGAGCTCCATCTGCATGCCAGAATGCAATCACCAGTGCTTCCTAGTATCTAAGGTAATGTTCTGTAAGTCACACCAATTTCACTTACACACACACTTAAGACTTATAACAAAATAATGTAAATAGGAGGAAAGAGTTGTGAGAGAGACATGGACTTAGGAGAACTGAATTAAATATATTCTAGACAGAGGAAGACTGGTATCGCTATCAGCTTCAGGAGATGAAAGAAAATGTCAGTAAAGCTGTTGGTAGCCTGGGCTGTAGTGGATGGGAAGCAATGATGGGGCAGGATGGTTTGTTCTAGAATATTCTAGCATCACTCCTTCCTCAAGGTTCTTAGCATATTGGAACCACCAATGTTTGTAGCTTACAAACACCAATTGGCATTTTGGTAGTAGGGGAGGCAGACATGGAACTGTAGGCAAGTATTATCTGTTTTAATGTTGACTGTAATTGTGGTCTTTGGTAATTATTGCTTTAAAAAAACTGGTTTGTTTTTAGCAGCACTGTGCATAATTTATTGCCTGTGGCATATCAATTGGAAGAAAGCTAAAACTTTAAATACTGGCTAACAAAATGAAAGCCATTTTATTACACAAAGGAAATTAACAAAAATAAACAAATACCCACAATTTACAAAGCTAGCCTTTCCTTTTGCTCCACACATTTGTAAACTACTTTCAACAACTCAGAAAACTCTCCTCAATTTAGAAGACCATTACTCCTAAAGAATTCCTATTTCTAACCTTGGTAATAATAAATCCACAGGCTTTAGTCTTCTACCCTGCTAAGACCTCCCAAATACATACGCCTATAAAATCCCAACCCAGCGTGCATATTGCTTTCCCTACTTTTGATCTATCGAAGCCAATTAAGTAGTTAAAGATCATTTGCACAGTCAAAATCTTTGCAAAATAAACAGCATTTCCATGGCCCATTTCAGCCAGAATGCGTAAAAAGAAAATGTCCCAAGGATATTGTTTTATATTTGTATTATGAATATAGACAAAATAGTAAGTACAATAGGCAATTTTTTGGATGATAGCCTTGGAACTGTGCAGCTACTGCTGGCACACATGTGCACACATGCCCACGCTTGTGCACACACACACACACTATACACCACACCCTTAAGTGATCTCCAGGCATTCTTTGTTGCTTTCACATCATCCTTTTCTCTAAAGAAAAAGAAAAAATAAAAAATCCATTTGAGGGATTGGAGAGATGGCTCTGCAGTTAAGAGCACTGAATGCTCTTCCAGACACCCAGGTTGGATTCCCACACTCCACATAGCCACTAACTTCTTTTTGTAATTCTAGTTCCAGGGTTATTCCAGTGCCCTCTTCTGGCCTTGGTGGGTGATACATATATGTGATGCACATACAGACACATATATGCAAGCAAAGTACCCATACACGTAAAATTTTCAGAATGAATAAATCTAAAAATCTTCTTTCAAAAACTTTCATCTTGATATCTCAGGAGACAGTAACGCCATGCTTTTTTCATTATAACTGTCATTCAGTGACTTCCTCCCAAGTCCCCAGGCAACCCATATCTCCTAACTTCCAAGCCTTGTCAATCATAGCTCATACCCACCCTTATCCTGCCTGTCTTTTGGGTTCATATGCAAATTATCTTTCAGATTCATCCATCTTTGAGGCTTTGGATTTTTCAGTAGCTGTCCTCTACATTAACCCAGAAATCTCTCTATGGTCCCACTCTGATAAAAATTCCTCTCTGATCCAGTTCCACACTTCTCTGGCCCCTCTAGTTCATTCCTATTAGTAATTCAACCCCAGCAGGACCTCTAATCCTGACTACTCAGCCAAGTTTCATTGACCATCAACTCTAACATCCTCTTTATCTACTTTAAATCACCTGGTTCTCCCGACAGAATGCAGACTCCTTTTCTTGCTATGATCTCTTACCATTTCTGGTGAAGGTCAACTCCCCCCTCCACTACACCCAAGTACTCATGTGACTACTCCAAAATGCACAACCACTTTAGAGAGTCTTGCTACTAATTTGTGAATTACTAGTGGTGGTTTAGTGGTGCCAGACAATCCTATCCTGTATAGTACATTGTACTATATATCTGCTACATGCCACATCACATAGTATAAGGATATATATTCTTATTACATATAATAATTCTAATTACACTCCCCTAGTTTATTTACTCTTCCACTTGTCTCAATGACTATTTCATGCTTTCTCTATCTGGAAACCCCATGCCTCCTCTACCCTCCTCATTCTGATGGCTCTAAATCTATCATCACTACAGAATAGAAGCAGTCACATTTTGCAAATCCATATGTTGGACATGCCCACAATCATAATCTACTGGTGTATGAGTTCCATATTCTGCCTATGATCTTGAATCCACTATCGGCTCATCCCTACAATATATATTTGCTGCTATTATTCCCATCTTCAAAACAATTCTTATTATAAACCCCCTTTTTTTTCAATTTGCTTAACAGCTACTGCTCTGTGAGAAGCATACACACACACACACACACACACACACACATACACACGCCCTACACACACAAACTAAAACAATAATGTCTACTTGTCTCTAATTTTCCCTCAGTCTTTCTTGAGGTCACTTCAATCCTGCATTCTCCTGCCACTCTGTGAAGCATATACTTCTCTATCTTTGTTACAAGGACATCCTCATTCTCTCATCACATAGTTAAATTTAATCTTCCCCTTCTCTTGTTCTACCTACTTTGAAGAGATGATCCTTCCTCCTCAAAACATATTGTCTCCTGATGAGTAGAGGATCAAGGTTTTCTTGGCGTTGCTCTTATACTCTAGTGACTCTACCTGTCTCCTCCTTTTATCCTTAACCTCTTTGTGGGACAGTGAAAGGATAGCTTGGTTCCTGGTTGAGTGAAGGTCTCGAACCCCAGATCCTAATGGGACAACTGCAGGTGTTCAGCCTCCCTCCCAGACCCCAGGCTTCTGATGCAGTCTAAGATCTCCATTGGCCTGCCCTTTTCAGTCAATGCAGCACCTCCCAGAGAGGTTTGTGTCACCTAGTACAGGTAGAGGGCATGAAGTAGGTAGAGGGCGAGACTACAGGCCTCAGCCTCAAGAGATTTCCATATTAATGAGATACCTAAAGGCCAGAGGGCGTAGCCAATTAAAAATTCCTTCTTAGACCCTCCTCCCTCCTCCTTCCCTATTTAACCCAGGTCTGCCCTGAGTTTCATGGGGGTGCAGCCAGATCAACAACATAAACCCCTTTGGAACCATAAACTTCCTTGTGTCTTTTGGGGCCCGACTGTGCGGAACCGTGGAGAAGGCCTTTAATGAACCGTTGTCGTAGCCACAGCCGCAGCTGTCTAATCTCCCATCAAGGACTTCCCTGCATTCCAGCCACTGAGACCACCAACTCAAGCAAGCTAGCCGGGCTGCCAAGCAAGTACAGTAACCAGAGTCTCTTTCCCTCCCTCGGGGCGTTGTCCGGGTTCTCTCCCTTTGTTTCTCTTGATGTCTCTGTTCTTCCGCAGCCCCAGCAGCATCTGAGAGCCCAAAGAGTGAAGATCACCGGCCTCTGGGTCCAATCAAGAGCCCTGCCCACACCCCTAGCCCCACCCCACGAAACTTCAGACTGAGCTCTCCCCACACTGGGTGCCCCCCCCACCCCCCCGCAGCAGTGAACTCAGTCAAATTCCCACGCACGCACTTTGCCTCTCTGATACATGGCAGACCCGCAGGAATCACAACTCTGCCCAACAGAACTCACACCTGCCCACATGAGAGCTAATCAACCCTGCACCTCTTAATGCTGAATTGTTCTTGATTTCTGTTGATACATGTCGATAGCCCCCCCCTTTTTTTTTAACAAAATCATACCTGTAGTGACGCCACCTGGCTTCTTACATTAAGGGGGGGAAATGCGTTGCATTTTAAAAGTGCATCTGTATCCCAAACTTCTTTAGTATTTAGGCTTGTAACTATAAACCTCCTTAACTTGTATGTCATCAGGCATCTCTGATCAATAACTTGGAAAAATGACTTCTCCATGACCAAAGTATGCACAAGAAAGAAAAGCAACAGATAGTGTGATTTAACAATATGTATAAATATGTCCTTATTTCAAGTTCTTAGTACAAAAGTTCAAAAACAAAAAAACAAAACTTAAGAGCAAGCTGAGGACCTGCCTCAGCTTGGGAGAAGATCCTGAGGAACGGGTGTTTGGGAGCAGCAGAGGAAAGACTAGGAGTCAGTGATGGACTCAAACTGACAGATCCGTGTTCTACTCGAGGTAGATCTCTGCTCAAGATCTCTCTCTCTCTCTCTCTCTCTCTCTCTCTCTCTCGCTCTCTCGCTCTCTCGCTCTCTCGCTCTCTCGCTCTCTCTCACTCTCTATTCAAGATAACTCTCTCCTGCAGATCAAAGCCCATTCATTTTTTTGGTATAAGCTACTTCCTTAGGAATTGCATATCAATTCAATCATTTAACCCAGGTTCTCTTATGAGTTTAGCCTCTTGACTCTAAAGCCAAAGTCACTTGGTAGAAGCTGCTGCGTCTGCTGCTTGCTGGGGCTGGAACATGGGCCCATTGTTCTATTACATTATCAGCAGCTTTCTGTTTTCTAACTCTTTCACTTCCTAAGCTTGGATGTCTTGGAAATTGCTCTGAAAATAGACCTTAAACTCAGAGATCTGCAGGGCTCTGTATCCTGAATGCTGGGATTAAAGGTGATGCCTGGACTTAAGTTTTTCTTCACTTAGAACTTGCTCTGTGTTCCAGGCTTGCCTTTGTCTCCTGGAATTAAAGGTATGTTCCACCTTTAATTCCATGTCTGGGCCTAAGCTTTTCATAGGCGCAATTTCTTAAGTTCCAGATCAAAAACTTATGTCTTTCAGTCTCAAGAACTGTATCACAAGTGTGCCCTCCATTTCTGGCTAGTAGTTCATTCCAAATTAAAAGTCCAACCATTCCTTGTTCAACTGCAAACACAAATAATAAGACTAAATGGGTGGGATCTTACCCTGAGATCACTACTTCCTAAATCTCTTTATCTCCTTTCTTAATATCGTTCTGACAAAGCTGGCTCATTAGTGCAGCTGCCTCTGTTCTTTCAGGTTCATGAAGCCCCTCATACAATTCATATTGCATCCTTATATTTTTCATAGTTAATAAATCCTGTAAAGAGCATTACTTATACTGACTTATGCATTCTTGAACTCACATTTTCAGAATTCTTTCCCACAGTCTTAAGTGCTGTCCTGAAGGTCACAACCACCATATGATTGAAGAACCCCAGACACATTCTTGCTTCCTGAAAGAACCAGGCAGATCTCTGATTTTTTGGTCTGTCTATAGACCAGGTTCCAGGAATCATGCTGTTTCTATCATAGAGTCATTAACCTTGGCAGGAAGAACATTTCCCAAAAGAAAAACATAAAGTAAAATATATTCATTGTTATACAAAAATAACATGTACACCGACAGCACCCATCAGCACTTGAAAAGATTCATGCCCTGCTGGTTCAGTCACATGTTACACTGTCCCTTCCACAGCCATGCTAGACCTTAACAGAGCATCTTGATTTATAGGAAACTTTTGTGTTAATTGAGCTGAGTTCCTGAATAGTTTTAACCACTAGAACTCTTCTGGGGAGAAGACGACTAGAGTTTGAGATCATCCGCCAATCACCAGCAGAGCCTAAGAAAGGAAGATCAGAAGTTCAAGGTTATTCTTGGCTACAGATGCCAGCCTGGAATACATGATATTCTGTCTTTTGCTACCTAATGAATTAAACAAAAAGAGAAGCTCCATTGGAACTCTTGAACCATGAAGTGGAAGCTCTACGCTCTTGCTTTACCTCATTCTTGCCAAAGGCATCTCTTCCACTTGAAGTTCCTGAATTGAGCTTTAATTATAAATTCATAATTTTAAGCATAGTACCTTCGTGAGCTGTGCAAGTCATCTGGGTGAATGATCACATATGAAAATGGATCATGGCTCTAGTGAGCCTTTATATATCCAGGAAAAAAATATAGGTGGATTGCAGATATGTGGACAGCTGGCACTGAAAGTATGGAAAGCCCTATGATGTCAACCCCTTCACTTATGCAGTTGGCTCTAACTTCAGATACTGTCAGAACAGGATGCACAATTGAATTCAGCCTAGTAATGAATAATATTGAGAAATGCTCACTTACCTTTTAGGGATCACCTCATGTAGAATTTGAGAATGAAAACACAGAAGTAGAAAGGCAACACATTCCTGCCAAATATGTAGATGCTTACCAATAGAAAAAGAATACTCATGTATATGAGTCAGAACAAATATGGTTTCCTTGTTTTGTCTCAGAAAATAAAGATTCTCACCATCTCTAACATGAAAGAACTGAAGGTTAAAACAGAACTGAAGCCCAAGCATTTTCAATTTGTCATATATAATCTTTAATATTATTTTCTTACATTTTATTTAGTATGTGTTGTGGGATTAGTGTGGATGTGCCACAGTGTATGTGTAGAGATCAACTTTGCAGGAGTTGGGTCTTTTCTTCTACCATGTGAGTCCTTAGGACCTATGCTCAGTCATCAGCCATGATAGGCAAACACCTGTACCCACTGAGTTACACTGCTGCTCCTGTTATGTATAAATGCTGTCTAATATATCTCAGGAGCAGTATCACATCAAGTTCCTGTATCAGGATATGAGTTTTATTGTTCTCGTATCATCTCATAATTTCCACAAAGCTCCATGTTCTAGGATCCACACCACATCTGATAGATGATAGACAGAAACAAAAGAAGAGAAGGTATTAGAGAGTCAAGGGTGTGGTCTCTGAGCCAAAATGAGAATCTGAAGGAAGTCATGATCAATAGCAGTAACACTGTGGAGGCAAAGAGAAATGATGGTACTTAGTCACT
Source organism: Arvicanthis niloticus (assembly GCF_011762505.2). Lineage (NCBI taxonomy): Eukaryota > Metazoa > Chordata > Mammalia > Rodentia > Muridae > Arvicanthis > Arvicanthis niloticus. Next base: position 98,407,778 of record NC_047661.1, read on the forward strand.
ACACAGCTCTTTTCATGAGGCACCATTTTAGGAGTGGTCAATTCTCTTGTTCAAATGTAGTGCCACACATTAGCACAGTGCTATAGAGTCTATAGTCTCAGTGTAGAGTATAGTAACCAATATGTAGTATGTAGGCTTTGTTGACCCTGGAGACTTATTTTACTATTTAGCCTTGGAACAACTTTTCAGGTGTGAGCCACCAGAAGCTTTTCACTCTTTTGAAGAAATTACCAGGCCATTGAAGAAAACAGAACTTCAACAAAAAACTATTGAGTATCCTAGAGAGACGGGGGTCTTAATCCTGTAGTTAGTCACAGCACTAGTTTTTAATAGAGTGTCAAGTTTCAGATTCTGGTTTCCCAGGATGGGGATAGCTGCTGTGGCTGAAGTCATCAAGTGGCTCCCAGGTGAGAGGACAAAAGAGCAGAGGCAATGATGCCAAGTGACATAAAACTGATACCTTGACCTTCCTGGTTGGATTCGATGACCTTAAGTCCACTAGATTAGAAAACAGAAGTTAATAATTTCAGGCTCCACTCCATTCTTTGTCACTTTGAACAAGACATCTGACCTTTCCGCAGCTCACTTTTTCTCCTCTCTAAAATGATAATGATATTTGCCACCTGTCTCCTGGTGCTTTGTGGTTCCGGATCTTTTCCTTTCTATTCTGCACTCATGCCATGTACATGCCACTGAATACATAGTACTGCTCTCAGAGGTTAGCTTCCCAGGTGAGGGAATAAGTGTGCTGTGAAGGGGTGTCATAGTTTTGTGTAAAGCTATTCTTATCTGCAGAATTTAGGCTCCTAGAGTCAACTCCTGATGCCCTAGTGCTGAGCACAAAAGCATGAAATGCCATGTGCAGTCACAGAAGTGATCACTGATAGCCGCACACCATATTCTGCTTTTATTCCAGTCTTTCATAGTAAACTGATTACTCTAAAGAAAGCAGTATTTCCAGAAAGTGATTGAAATAGAAAGCTTTTTTTCTTCCTGGGGATCAGTTTGGTGCTTTCGTTTAGTCAGCCTGGGAAGCCATAACAAAATACTGCAGACAAGAGAAATAGATTATCGCACATACGTGGAAATGGAAAGCCTGAGATCAAGGTTTGTGCCAATGCTTTTTCTGGTGATGCTTTATCTCTGGCAAGAGGATAATTAATTGCTTACTGTGCCCTCACAGGCAGTCCTTAGTCATTCCCTCACCTCATCCCAACTCCCATCCCACCCCTACTCCCACTCTGACAGAAGAATAAATGAGAGATCATTTTGCTAATGACTCTTCTTATATTTATAATACTTTAAAATGATGAAATAAAGAACTGATCACACACATAAATGAAAAAAGTATGAAAGGTATAATTTCCCTTCAATTAGAAGGATATGTGTTGTTAGTGGGTCCATTCTGCATAAATAAAGCAACAGATTTTATGTAAACTCTTAAAATTCCAAAGTCATTTTATAAGAAAATAAAGGAAGTAAACAATTAGGCTTCCCATATACCACAGCAATCCCACTTCTCAGGGTACATTTGAAGGAAGTAATTCGTTGTATCCAAAACAGTGCATTTCAATGTATACTATATGCCAATTCATAATAGTCATTAGTAGCAAACAACCTTACTGCCTACAGTTAGACAAATAAATGAAGAAAACCTAATAGACATGCACAATACAATAGTACCCAGACTTTAATAAACAAACTCTGTCATTCATGACAACATGGATTTGGCCTGGAGGGCACTGTGTTAAGTGAAAAAAGCCAGGTGTGTTGTATCTTTACTTATATATGGAAACTAAAAATATCAAACACAAAAGTGGAGACCGAAATCGTCCTCATCAGAGACTGGGGAAGGATAGAGAATGAAGACATGAGGAATATTAACCAAAGGACCCAGAATTTAAGTTAGGCAAGGAGGAGAAAGCTTTAATAAACTCGTACAGAAAACAGAAACTATAATAAATAATTGTGTGCTGCAGAACAAGTAGGTGTTACATGGTTTTTGCCAAAAAAAAATTATTAGTATGGAGAGGCTATAGGCCCATTCATAAGTTGCCTTTAGAAACTTCACAATGTAAATACATATGAAAGCATTATACTGTACATCATACATATTGTATTAGAGCTGAGGACTTGGCTCAGTAGGAAAAGCATATAGCACTCAAGCACGGGGACCTGAGTTTGAATATTTAGAATCCATATAAAATTCACACACACACACACACACACACACACACACACACACACAGAGAGAGAGAGAGAGAGAGAGAGAGAGAGAGAGAGAGACAGAGACAGAGACAGAGACAGAGAGACAGAGACAGAGAGACACAGAGACAGAGAGACACAGAGAGAGAGATGTAAGAATCCTAGTCTATTCTGAGATTATCTAATAATATACAAACATGCCAAAGTCTGCTACTGACCATAATCTCAAACTGCAGCCTGCAGCTGTAAAAGTTTGAGTCACCTCTAGCCTCCACTTTCTTGCCATCATCAGAACAGTACACAGAACGCAGACTCTGTATCTCCATCCCAACTATCTTTTCCCTAAGTCATGTGCAGTCCCAGAATTCATTTCTTATAATCCCTAGTTCCTAGGAATCAGGGTGTGTGTGTCTGTGTGTCTGTGTGTGACTATGTGTGTGTATGTGTGACTATGTGTGTGTCTGTGTGTGTATGTGTGTGTGTGTCTGTGTGTGTGTCTGTGTGTGTGTGTGTCTGTGTATCTGTGTCTGTGTGTGTGTCTGTGTGTCTGTGTGTGTGTGTGTGTGTATGTATGTGTGTGTGTGTGTGTGTGTTTTAAATTTTACTTGAGTGCTAGACTCTCAGCAGATTCAAAGTAAACCTGGAATGCTCGGTTTTCATTAAACAGCTGACATTTGTCTTATAGAGGTGAGTTTATCTTACCACAATTCTTCATTGCAGTCATGGGAAAATAGCAGCAGTTACCCTGTGAAGGTAAATATTATGGCAAGATAAATATTAACTTTTAAAGGAACCACTATAGCTGGTTAAGAACCACAAATGGCATCAGTTGTATAAGGTTTACACTTTCATAGAGTCTCTGGATGACAGTTTTGTGAACTAAATCTGTTTTTCCTCATTGATCTAATACCAGGCCAAAGGTGTTCAGTACTTTTCTCAGTACAAAGAAATGTCTTTGTAGCTATGGATGGTATGCAGCAAGGAAGGGCTTCTACATGCTCCGCCTCATCTACATGGCTGTGTTTCTCTTCTCGCTGGGCTCAGCCTTTCCTTGTCTCTGAGAATTAAATCAGAGGCACACAGAAAGCCCTGCAGACCTGGTGCCTGGTTTAGCAATGTCAGAACAAGCCAGAAACTTCCAGGGTTTTAGTCAGAATAAGACTTGGAGATGCCTGCAAATTACATATCTGCTGTTTGCTTCTCCTTGTAACTGAGGGAACCGACTAGAATGAATAATTAATCGGCCCTTCTTCACTCACCAGGCTAGGGGAAAGAATAGGAGATTATGTTGGATTATGCTATGTTCCCAACTATAGCCTATTAACTACTTGGAGAAGACTTTACAAGCCGGTGTCTCACCAAAGGTCCTTTCAGCTTGCTATTCTCCCTCAAAAACATAGCTCTTCCTGTCGTCAAGTCAACCACCTTTACAGGTGCCCACAGAGTAGAATGTCTTCCAAGTTTTGCCATGCAAATGCTTGCAGCAATATTTCAGCTGCAGAAGCAACTCTCTAATGGAAAAGCGCGCCATGTGCAGCTACTGCTTGCTTTCTCCACTCTCAGGAATTCCCTCCCAACAGGAGGAAAGGCCAGTCTGAATAGAAGTCGCAAGGTGTTAGTCAGCCCCATGAACGTGCAGAAATTTGCTAATAAGGCATGAGCTTGTTAATGAACAGAAATGTTTTCAAAGTGTGTGTGTGTGTGTGTGTGTGTGTGTGTGTGTGTGTGTGTGTGTGTTTGGATATACACGCCTGAGTGTGTATGCTCATCTGGGACTGTTTAAGGAGCAAATGATTCATAGAAAGCACTTCCAGTGCAAAGAGAAAACTAGCAACCTGCAATGTCCTGACAGCCCTGAGTGCTCACTGTTTACTCGCAGATAAAACTAATCAAACTGATCAGTCAGAGAACAAATTTTTGTGTATAAATTCCAGCTCATATTTCTGAATAGAGATACAAAATTTATCTAGAAAATATATGTAATTTTATGCTCCCTACCCCCCCCCCAAAGAGTATAGTGTTGCTTCTAACCTGGTGGTAATCTCATAGACTAAAAATGATTTCCAGAGGCTGGCTGGGGGCACTCAGAAGTACACAGCACCTGCTGCACTTGCAGAAGACCTGACTCCAGTTCTCAGCACACCTGAGATAGTAACCATCTGTTACTCAAGCTCCCAGGATGACAGTGTCCTCTTCTGGCCTCTAGAGGAAACTGAACACACACACACACACACACACACACACACACACACACACACACACACGGGGTGGAGAGTAAAATCTTTGTGTAAAAAAAAGGTTTTAATCACAGAATCAAACTGCATATGGTGACAGGAACTTTTTCATTTTGTTTCATCCTCCAAGTATAATGGTTCTTTGTCCTTTTATAGAAGGTTTTATTTACTGTTTAGAATTGAAAGATCATTGCAATCAGTTCTTATAGCTAGACCATTGATTAAAAAAAGATAATAGTGATGACACTTAATAACACTGTCAACAAATAATGTTGATTGATTATGAATTAATAAGTTGGAAAATAAACAATAAAGTGCTTTCTTTGCTATTATATTCTGGCTCCAAAGAAAATTCAGAGAAGATTTTAGAAAAGTTGGGGCAATGGTTAGTTCTTGGAATTGGTACATAGATTTCCAAAGAGACTACATATTTTATAAAAAAAATATAAAGGCAATATTCACTTGTGAGGAAAATTGCTGCCTACTTAGAAGGAAGAATGCTGGCCATGGCTTTAAGAGTTTTGCAAGTAGAATAAACACAGATGCGAGCAATCACGTTTTCACGGACTGCTAAAGAAGATGTGTTCAGAGAAAGACCTTGTGGCGACCATGTTATAAGACCTACCATGTTGCAAAAACCTACTGTTTATGTAGAATGTTAGAAAAAAATCCAACTACTAAGAGGAAATGTATAAAATGAAATAGTGACACCCTCATCCCAGAGGCCAGGCTGCAGGAACATGTGAACCATAAGTCTCCCGAGATAAATGAGATTATGAGGGTTCACTTGTGTTACAAACTGCAAATCGGGTCTGCTGTAAGGTAGTTTCACAGTTGGAATTTAGGGTTCCCCAAGGGTTCTGCTTCAAAGAAAGAGCCATCTATAATGATGAGTGGTGGAAAATCATACATCAAACAATATCTTTATGTGCTTGGTTGGGCTTTAAATCACTCTTTTACCACAAGAAATGACAATAAGATGGCAGACTTTAATTCGAACACCACAGGAACTATTTAAATAGTGATTGTGATAAAAAAAAAAAAAAAAAACAGGTCAAGGGAAGGGAAAAAAAAAAAAAAACCATGAAGTCAAGAGTCTAAAAAGGAGCACACCAAGGTATTGGGCACTGGGAATTTTCTCAGGAAAAGAACCACCTTACCTGGTTTAGATTTGTGAAAATGTTCACAATGTTTACTTTGATGGTAAGGCTTTGGGTCTGTTAATAAATAAAATAAACCTAATGTAATGTAGCAAAGGATAATGAAATCACCCATGGCTTTGAACAGTCAAATTTTAGGACCAATCATAGACTGAGCAAGTGACTGATAGCTTGGCATGTCTGAGCTGGAGGAAGCAGGCATGTGCTTGCTAACCAAGTGAATGTCAAGGAGCTAGAGGCTAACCCAGAACACTGACAGAGCATCCTTTGAGATGCATCTTAGTTTCCCATTTAGTTTGGTGGATCAGGCCATGTGAATAATTTTCTAGGCTTGCAACTTTTCATTTCTAACCATTTTTCATCTGCTATATCAACACAACTTTCCACCTATGAAAGTGAAATGCTAACTTTCCACCTATGAAAGTGAAATGGTCTTTCTGTTAAAATTCGAGAATTACTAGCAAGTTGCATTTATTTGAACTATTCTGGGGAATATTGGTCAGGGGAAAATAAAATGAAAAGAAAGGGCTCTATACGGGTGGTGGGTTTTTTTTTTTTTTTCAATAATCAACTCTTCTCCCAAAGAAATTTGACTTCCTTTCTGAAGTCTCCCCAGTAGGAACCACAGGAAAAATGACAGGGAGCTTCTGGTTGGTTTTTCTTGCTGCTAAAACATATGTTGTTATGTCATGTCCTAAACAGAAAACTGAAGCATCCCTTTCAAATTCTCAGCACCACTGACACTTCCAACAAGTGCTCTCGTATTGGTTTGGGTCTTATCTGTTCCTAACAGACAGCCTCATGCCTTGGAAATTTGACCTGAAATAAAAATTCAGCCCCAAGTATCTGCTGTCAATTGTGCAGAAAATAGGAGATGACAGCAAAGTCACTTCTGCATGCTGAATTAGATCTCCCTCCAACATCTTCTAATGTCATTATTAGTACTCAGATACACTGTGTCAAAATGTGTCTGTGTAGGGAGATGGACCGGGCAACAGGGAGTGCTCCTCTTAGTCGATTTGACAAGCTAGCTTTAATATGCACGTCTGCATAGAGAATTATTTAGGAAAGGCTCCTAACCCGTCACAGAGATTTATAGATGAAGATATTCAAAATGAACACAAACCGTCAATAGGAAATCAGCTTTTACAATCCAGTTTCAATTAGCGACTTAAAAATTTGGGCAAGGCAACTGTGGTTTGGGTCTTACAGGATCCATAACCCATGGAAAGAAACTGCTTGAGATTTCTGTAACTTCAGTGGCTCTCAAAGCTTAGTGGTTTTGATTCAGGATATTTCAAAATTGTTCCATCGAAGATGAATTTTCTATCTTCTGAGTGAATCTGAGCTACTTGTATGGAAATATGCATAAGTAATGGAATGAATCTGCAATGAACCAGCACCCTTCCTCTGTCTATTATAGGATGCAGTATATGAGATAATGGGATACTTTTTCAATCCCCATTACCAAGTACCCATTGTAAAGACACTGATATGTGTCATAAGTCTAATGAAACTATCTAGAAACATATGCAGTATATATATATATATATATATATATATATATATATATATATATATATATATAAAATATCCATACATGATGAAAACTCTGTCTTTATAGCTATATAGAGACACCATATGATAAAAAGATAGCAATGTCAGTCCGCCAAATTAAATATAACATAAAAAAATCTCTCATAGATTTCATTATCTTAAGAAACAAAATTGTGTGTTTTAAAATTAGCAGTACTTATATTAATTCAATCTGAATGTTTTGTCCTCAGAACCTTGAGACTATTTCAAGTGAAGGAAAATGTATTTCCATTGAAAACATTAAAGAAAATATTTTGAGGCTTTCGTGAAACATCACATGACCCAGCAACTCTTATTTTGGGATCTATGCAAAGGATATGGAATGAGTATATCAATGTGACATCGGCACCTATTTCAGTCCCCATTCATTGCACCATTATTTACAACAACCAAGATACAAAGTAAGCAAATCTTAATGCCCTTCAACTGATAACTACGCCAAGAAAATGTAGTATAGACTCAGAGAGTGGGGTTTAAAAGAAGGAAATCTGGGCCTCAGAAGATAATTCCCTTGGTAAACTGTCCACTGTACAAGCATGAGAGTGACTCTCCTGAGCCCACATAAGCACTGGCATGGTGATATGCATGTCTGTAAGCCCCATTCATTGGGAGTAGAGATGGATGGATTCTGGAACTCATTGGCCAGCCATTCTAGCCACTCACTGAGCCTTAGCTTCAATGAGAGACTCTGTCTCAAAAAAAAGATAAAGAATAATGTCCGATGTCATCTCCCAGCCTCCACATAGACACATACACATGTATGTGCATATGCCCATACACAAATGCAGACAGATACATCACACACACACACACACACACACACACACACACACAAAATCCTATCATTTATAACTTGAAGCTAGAAGTTTATTAGCCATGCCGAGAGGTAAAGGAAAAAATAATTAAATATCAAGGAACAAACAATTTACCTGGGAAAATTCTTATAGTATTTTAACAGTAATAACAATGAAGGCATAAGCTGGAATGTGCCATGGGCCCCACCATCCCCCTCAATGACCTCTGCACTGCAACCTTATGAAGCTGGACACCGTAGAGTTTCTATCCCTAACTTCAAGGGCCACAATCTTCACCAATTATCAGTGTAGGCCTGTCTTACATCATTTGGGTTTGGTCCCTTTAATTCAGAGAAATTCCTCTACAAAGAAAGGGAAGTTTCTGTCTCTAAAATCCACCATCTTCAGAGGTTGGGGAGGGGCGGGGGCTCTCCCAATCATTGTGAATATTTCTGAGGGAACTTTGGTTTCTTTCCTGAACAGTGTTGAACAGCTTCTGATTCAGTAACCTTTCTACCAGGCATGGATTTTTGTGACTTAGTTAGCTATAGTTAACATGTTCACTTAAAATCTCACTTTACCCATTCATCGAAGCTTTCCTTAGCGGAATGTTATCTCCCATACCCCGTGTACCATTTTACTCCCATCAGTGAGCAGTTACATCACATTTTATGTCACTAGAAGTGATCTCACATGTACTTTCTCTTATACAGTGGTAGTAGATACTTTCTTTTATATGAATAGATTTGTTTTGATGCCCCAAGACAATATAAAGGAGAAAGAGAGAGAGAGAGAAAAGGGTGAGACACACACATACACACACACATTTTCATGTGTGTGGTTTGCAGTAGCTGTTCCTCTAATGGGTCTCATTGAACAAAATGATCATTTGTAGAGAATTTGTTATGGAGGTGAGTTTAGTCCAAGCTGCCCAATAGACTTTGCGCGTGTGCCAGCTCTGCAGACCACTTTCTGTCAGGTGGACATTTTCATGAGTGATGATACATGCGAGACATAGAGGCTGGAGTTCAGAAGCCATATTTCAGATATGTTGAGCTGAATCTTCTCCATGAGTCAGACCCAATTCACTTACACTAACATGGAGAGGTTTAACAGAGAGCAGTGACCCAGTGCGTGGATTTCCATAGCTGTGGCCCAGTGACGTCATTAAGAAACTCCTTTTGCTCATCCAGCCTCATTTCCTCTTTCAAGTCTTAGCTTAAGAACTCTGTAAAGAATGCTTGCCCCTTCTACCATGTTAAAGTATTGTGGTAGTTATTCCTGGTTGTCAACTTGGCTATATCTGGAATGAACTACAATTCAGAAGTGGAAGCCTCACCTGTGATCCTGATCTTGAGGCTTAGTGGCTATGAAAAGCTTAGGCCCAGGCAAGGTAGTACACACTTTAATCTCAGGAGACTAAAGCAAGTCCCAGATCCAGGTGTGTTGGTACATAACCTTTAACCTGAACCACATCTTCTGCTGGAGACCAACATAAGGACATTGGAAGAAGGAAGGCTAACTATTCTTTGCCTGCTTGCCTTGTGGGACTGAGAATCTACTAGATCCTTAGACTTTCATTCACAGCTGCTACTGGCCACTGCTGGAAAGTCTACAGACTGTAAGTCATCAACAAATTCCCTTACTATATAGCCCTTACTATATAGAGACTACCTATAAGTTCTGTGACTCTAGAGAACCCTGACTAATACAAGTATGTCTTCCATACTTACACATGTCTCTCCGATTGCTAGGCAATATATGGTACTCATGTCTTTTTCTTATTTTTAAAATGTATAAATATAATTTATGTAAGTATAATTATAAATATAAGAATCATAGTTTCCTTTCTTCACTGGGTGACCTGATGGAACATTTCAGAGTCATGGATATGGTCTTATCTAAGGATGGTTTGTCTATTAGGGGAGCACTAGCCACAGTGACTACTGAACACTGTAAATGTAGATGATATGACTAGCAAAAAAATTTTATTTTATTTGGGTTTAATTAGGCTCAGTTTAAGCATTTGCACTTAGGCAGCCATCACATTGGTCCCCACAACTTTAAGGTATACCCTAAAGCCAGGTACCTAATAAATAATAAATATTATATCTTATGTATATAAGCCAGATATAGTAAATAGGACTTAAACAAATGAATGAATAGAACAAGCTCATATAGCAATGCCAGGATTTTTTTGTTTATTTGAGTTTTTTGTTAGTAAGTCTTTTGTTTGATTTGGCTTTGTTTTGTTGTTGTTTAATTTCTTATCTTCCATAGTATAGAAGCCAGAGCTCAGACATGTCATCCAGAAGTAGGTGTTTGTAACATTTTTTACTTGCATCTTGGCCTTTTTGCTATTGTTATAAATAGAGATCTATTAAGGTCAGTCAGTGTGACTCCATCCTTGCCCTTATCAAAAGACAGTCCTCAGTGACTCCTTCTTACTTGTATATGCTTAAAACTTCTGCCATTTGGATGGCGTTTGTGTATATCAATTGTTGGTCTTTTCTCCATGTCTAGTATAAATGGTTGAAGATTTAGAGTTACCTGGTTGATTTGCAGAGAAATTAACATAAAAGAAAAGGAGAGTCTCCCTTATGTTTGAGTAATTCTCTCTAGTAGTTGAAGAAATATTAACTTTCCTCCTTGGTATACAAATACACACACATATGAAGGGAGAGAGGAAGGGAAGGAGGAAGGGAGAGAGAGAAAGGGGGAGAGAGAGAGACAGAGACAGAGAGACAGAGAGAAAGAGTCAGAGATCTGGGAATTCAACCCAAGGCCTTGACAAGCACTCTGCTATTAAATTTTCACCTCAAACCAAGTGTCCAGTATTCTATAAGTTATTTTATTATTTTACACACAATGTAATATCACCTCAGTCTAAATAATGCTGAAATGTAGCATAGAATATTTTACTTTTTTATGACTTACTCTAGGCCTCTTATAATCATTGTTGACCCTTATAAAATATGGGGTGTGGATATTATTTCTGACTTTGAGAGAAAGCTAATTAAATGATGGTAAAGGTAAAGAAAAACAAAGACACTGTTCTACCTTTACTGTCAAAATTCTACGGCTCAAAATCCTAAGCCTTAGTTATTTATGTCAAAATACCAAAAAAAAAAATAAAAAACGTTAGGGATAATATCTGTCTTGCTGTAGCTGGTCCCTTTCTTTTCTTACCCTGAGTTACATGTTACATACACTCCATCAGGCTGTGATTAAACACTGAGACAGACATTGGGTTGGTTTTGTTTAATAAGATGCAGCTGAGCAATGTTACCCTCACAATTTAGCATCTTCTCATGGACCATGAACATCCAGAAGCTAGTCTACCCAACCAAGCAGTTTACTGCTCCATCTGTGGACATGTTTCTAGTTAGTCATGGGTCATGAGCATGGAAGGAATGAACAGGAAGTAAATTCAAGGGAAGGCTTTACAAAGGTGGACTTGGAAAAAGGACCAAGTTTTCATTTGTCAGCTTTCCTGGAAAATATCACTCTTACTCAATCAAGGCAGGAACAAACATCCCAACCACTTGGCTGTGGACCCCAGCTAAGGGTCTCTATGTACCTCAAGTGCCCACAAGCCATCGGGGCAAGCAGACAGAGCATAGAAGAGTCAAGCAAAGGCAGAGTGGAAGGTGAAGGCTGCCTATAAATAATGTCATTTTCCCTGAGCACCTTGTTTTGAAAATCTGAGAGGTACTTCGCTAGACAGAAAAAGAAAAAAAAATGTCTTTGAAACATGTACATATCCATCAAGCATCTGATGCTCTCTGACATCAAGCCTTCTCTGGGCATCTCTAAATAAATTACCTGCTTTATATCTGGCCTAATGTGACCAGAACTTCAGACCCACTGAAAAGTCCAGCTAAATTATTGTATTTACTCCCAGCAAAAACAGTGATGGGAAAATATCACAGGAAGAAAAACAGGAGAAGGACCTGACTCCAATTTCAAATGTAGTTTAATTAACATTTCCTTTACCCACACATGTGAATTCACAATAGCTTCCTTAATCTTCTATAAAGGGTCTTTAAAGATTTAATTTCCTTTTTCTTCCATACACATATATATCAAACTGACTCACCCTAAAAATCAAGCAAGCTGTGTTGATATCAGAAAAAGGCACACTTGATACACACAAGGCTCCACCTGGGAGACAGTAATACAAGCACTTAGTATAACTCCTGCTTCCTTCAACAGCCCAGAGAGACTTAAAATCATAACTAGCTATGCTACCTGACGCACTCAGAATTAGTCTGAATACTGAGTCAGCTGACAGGTAGTGTGATCCATGGATGGATAGATCATCAGGTTTCTCTCAGCCTTTCTAACTTTATCTGTGACATGAGGACAAGATATCTAGTTGAAAGGATAACGGGAAGTGATACTACCAAATCTCCTTGGGGGACATCAAGATTATTCAGTGGATATAGGGCCTTCTGCCAACTCTAATGACCTGAGTTTGATTTCCAGGACTCAGGTGATAGAAGAAGAGAAAAGACTGTAGCTAATTACCCTCTGACCTTCACCTGTGCAGCATACAATGTGAACACATTCACACACTTAAGCACACACAACACATAAACAAAGTGCGATTTTAAATGTTTTCTATAAACTGTTGGCAAAGGAGGTAGCTCAGTGGCCAAAGGCACTTATGTAAGCATTGGACCTGAGTTCAGTATTCACACAAACCACTGAGCATGACTATGTGCTTGTAGCCTCAGATATATGGGGAGTAAACATAGGAAGATTGTTGGAGCTCCCCAGCTACCAGCCTAGCTCTGGGTTCAGTGAAAGACCTTGTCTCAAAGAAATAAAGGGGTAGTGATAAAGAGGGGTATTCAACCTACTCCTCTTGATTCTGAACCCTCAAAGGACCACACACACACACAGAGACACACACACACACACTCACACAGACACACACACACTCACTCACACATGCAACACACATACAGTATACACTCATACATATATAAAAATAATAATGAAATAATAACATTTATACTAACAGCATGTAAGAAGTATCAAAAATAATAAGCTTATAAACAAATCTGATCGTGCCTTATTTATGTTTAAATCAACAAATAAGCCAAATCTTAATTTCACGTTTTTCTTTATGTTGGGAGCCGACTTTAGCAGAAAGCGGCTAGATCAACTTTGCAGCCATCTGGAACCATATACCCTGACGAAAGATTTGGTTTTCAATAGCCTACAACAGCTGAAGCACACTCTGATATCCCACATATTTTGTGTGGCTGTTTACTGGCCCCAGCTGCAAGGTGCATGTGGTAGTCACGCCTGCAAGACATGCGGTTCACGTGCTGTCCACGTGCTATCTACGCCATACATGCCTGTAAGGCACACGTGCTATCCAAGCCTGCAAGACATTGCGGTGCACGTGCTGTCCACACTATAGACGCCTGTAAGGCTTGTGTCATATCAACACCTGCAAGGCACGTGGTATCCACGCGCCTACAAGGCACGTGGCAAAAGCCTATAAATAGCTCAGAATTCCCTTCAATGAACGAGACTTGATGAGAGACTTGATCAGACACCCTGTCTTGTCTCCATTCTTCGAGTCTCTTGCCCCAAGAGCCCCTCTCTCTCTCTTGACCAGAGCACTTAGCCCCAAAAGCGTTGAGGCAAAAGTGTTGAGGCAGAATGTGGGCCTCAACATCTTTAATTTTTAATGTTAGCAATACAAATAAATTTGGAAATCTCACTTTCTTTTGAGCATGATAAATGGCTTAAGGGGCCATGAGCTCGTTAGTAAATCTGAAGCATCCATACATGTCAGAACAAAACGTAGCTCCCCTGTGAAGTAAACTTCATTGGAAATAGTTTTTCTGTCTCATCTGTTTGCTTGGATTTATCTGGAGTTCCATCTACAGTAGCAGGTGTGAGTCTGCTGCAAAAGAAGTCGAAAGGAAGCGTTACGAAGACCCTTAATGCGAAGTGCAAGTGTCGACAACACTATGGAATCTATGTCTCAAAAACAAATTAACACGGCACACTGCCAGGACATACAGACAGAGATCAATGAAAAGATGTTCTCACAAATAGAATATTGAAAGGCAAGCAGTTGTATACTCGTGCCCTTGGGACCTTTCCAGAGCAAAGCGTGTTTCAGTACCACAAAAGTTGTTGGGCATTCTTCCTTCCTCCTGTCCTTTCCTGTCCTTCTTGTTGTCTTCCCTTGCTCCTTCTCTCCCCTCACTCCCTGTCTGTCTCCTTCCCACTCCCCTCTCTGCCGCATTCCCTTTTGTTCTGTCCCTTAACACAAGACATCTTTCAGGTATCACAAGAACCTTCCAAAAATGTACCTATGGATGCCACAATGGGAAAGAAATTGCCTATAGCTTATCTATCCCAATAATGAGGGAAACACTCTCTCTGAAATAGCCTCTGTGTGTGTGTGTGTGTGTGTGTGTGTGTGTGTGTGTGTGTGTGTGTGTGTGTGTTCAAATACGTGAAAATGTGTGTGTCTGCATGAGTGTGCACATGAGTGGACTAGAATTTGTCTGGGGAAGAAAATGTTTGAAGATTTAAGTGCTATGATATTTGCAATATATTACATATATATAAAGACACATTTATCTATATATAAATATATCACAGATATAGAGATAGAGATAAATATACAGTCAGAGTTGAGTGGGTTCTAGTAGCTACTGCTATTCCAACAGCATATACGTGTCACGTGTGGCATATCCAGTGATCCAGGTTACACTGGTGAGGCTCAGGGAGGTGAGAGGGTGGAAGCTCATGCTTCATGTACTGTTTATTTTTCTTTAAATCCTCATTATGCTACAAGGGGGATTAATATCTGTCTCAGATCTGTTCATTATATGCATTCATATCCTTTTCCTGTCGTTTGAAGAAATATTATATAATTTAAAATTTTCACTGGGATACTTTTTTTTCCAGCACGACAACATCTCTGCACCCTGCTCCCGCTTTATTGCTGAATGAAGGGCTGCAGAGGCAGCCACTGAGCACGAGAAAATCTGGAAATCCACAAGAGTCTCAGGGAATAAACAGGTATAGTGACAGGGACAATCGTTCTGACAGTGACAGGCATGTCTCTGGTCTGGCTTATTGGTCCATTTCAGTATTTTTTTTAAATCAGTGTTCTTGTGAAATGATTTCTTAAACCACATCCAATTAGCTAGAAATAGGAGGAAAAAAAAGAAAAAACTCCATTGGATAAATTGATAAGTCACACTTTTCTAAAAATCCAAATTGCCTTTTGATTGGTTTTTCTGGTAATTGCTTCTGGATAATCAGCAGCTTTCAGCACTTTTTTTTTTCCTCTTGTCAAACACAAAACAAAACTACAGAATGAAAGCAACCATTACAAGCAGTTTCACATTTTTTTTCAAAGCCAGTTATAATTAAAGGGTTCGCAGTTGCTATTATTTTGCTCGGGTTATTACCAACATGATCAATTTTGTGGTCTTCACAAAGGCCCCCATCCTTACATCAGAATAAATAATCACACGTGGTACTTACAAGTGACATGCCCTCAGGTGGGGGAAAGTTCATAAATCAAATGAAATTCTGCAGTGTACCCAGCATGCAATGCACATGGTTCCTGTCTCATCCAATGTTTCCTTGAGTATATCCGTCCTTGGAGCATTGTCCCCCCCTTTTTTTTAACCCACTCTATAATCAGCCAGCGTCAAAATTTGCCTTAATTACAAAAGATAATTATAGAAATCATTTTTCTAGTTCCACACAACCTTCACAGTTTCTAACCTACAAGCTTTGTCATTTTTTCAAAAAAAAAAAAAAAAAAAAAAATCCCTTGATGGTACTTTAGTCAGTGACTCCAGATGCCGGATATAATCTCTCCCTATAGAAAGATGAGTCACGTTTTGTATGGTATTGGGGTATGCGTTTCTCTCATCCTGAAGGAGATCTAAAAATGGTAAATATTGGTTTTGTTTTCCAGAGGACTGTGGTAAGTATGAACAAGGAAGAGGGGAATTAGCTAATGGACAAAAGCCCTGACAGAATGTCAGCTCTGAAGAGATGGTGTCCCCAACTCCTGAGTTAAGTTCTACACTTTATGATGGTGATGAGCTTGAAGTGATAGAAGGTGAGAAAAGGGTTTATGATTACCAGGGTAACGTGCTAATCTGTACCTCAGAATCTGCTGCATCCGCCCCTAACATTTACTCTAAAATGCTTTCAGCTTTTAAGTCCTCCCTCCAAAATTAGTAGGGGGTTAAAGTAGAACCCATTGGGAGGTTACATTTATTTAATATTCAGCCCTTTCTTGGATGAAATATTGCAGTCTATCCTCATAGGTATTTGTCAAACCATTAGAGTAATGGTTTATAGCTATTAAATGAAATTGCAGTTCTGTTTGTAAGTTCCATTTACACAGGATAAGCAAAGTGCCTTCATTTAGATTTAAAATACCTGAAATCTTAGAGCAGCACATGAAGATTATGTAGGCTGTTAACTAATTCATGACCATGGCATGTGGATGGATGATACACAAACCTGCACCAGTTGTCTATTCTCCTGCCAAACCAGCCAGTGCCAATGTCATACTGTGCCTTTGTTTCTTAAGGGTTAAACAACCTGGTACAATTGATCTGTTATGTAGAAGAGAGAGAGAGAGAGAGAGAGAGAGAGAGAGAGAGAGAGAGAGAGAGAGAGGTAACAGCAGCTTACATCCCTTTTTTAAAAAAAAAATCAAATGAAAAGGTGCTTTTAATCATTGTTTCCAGCACAGGTATATTTGATACAGTTCCTTCTGATAATAAATGGAGCATCACACCCACAGTGAAAACAAAGCTTTCCTCTGGAACGTTCCATGTGCGTTTTCTCACTGCACTTCTCTTCAGAGGCAATTTGTAAAGATGCAACTGAGTACAAAGAAGCAGAGATAAATTAAGTCTTCATTCAGAACGTCACCCTTCCTGCTAGGTGATGAGTTTGGCTGCTTTTAATAAAAGAGACACTCTTGTATTCAAATGACTAATTACAAAAGCTCCCATTTTTAGTCCTAAGGGAGCCCCCATTGGTGTCTGTCCCTCCAGAGAATGAGTTAATGCATACCAATTGCCATAGCAGTTTACTCATCAATCTCAGTGGATTCTTACTGGACAGCTCCTACTATGGACTCTTGGAGGCATACATAAATACATACATGCATACATATGTACACATACATACATTCATAGAGACTTTATACTTACAGATTATACGTTTTTGTGTGGCATAAGATGCCTTGGCTGGAGACCCTTTCATATGGATTTCATATGGATTAACCAAGGTGCTCTCTTCAAGTACACGAGTACCACAGGCACATAGCTTAGCAACCAGGAAAAAACTGGTTTCTAGGCACTTCTGTTCCCTGGTCACTTCTCTGGAGTGGAGCTCAGTCCACAGTAATTCAAGGCATCTCTAATCCATCCTGGTGGACATACAAATGCGCTGCTCTGATCTTGTCCTGTGGGAAGCCTAATTGATTGTTACCCTCAGCCACTTCCCCTTTGAATCACCACCGTGTTCACATTAAAATCACATCTCCCCTAGATGTTAGTAGGTATACCTGGGTTCTAATCCAAGCCTATTACAATGAAATAGGACCAGCTTCCAAAGAACACATATGACTTCTGGGCTTCTGTAGCCAAAACAAAAACAGTTGGAGCAGTATGCTCAGGGTTAGAGTCATCCTGTCCAAGCCTTTCTCCTTGTCTCCTCCTCCCCTCCTCGGTCCTCCCCTTCTCCCCTTCACTCCTCCTCCCTTCCTTTCCTCCCCGCTCTTCTCTCTCTGGAATCAGAGCATCCTTGAGAGCTGATGCCTTTCACAGCTTTCCCTTTTATTCTCCCTTTGTCCTTCACAAACATTTCTACTTAATCTTGAGCATGTCTAATTCTGCCTTGATGTTTCCTCCTTGGAAGATTAAACATAACAAATAAAATTTTAGCCTCTCATTTTAGTGGACACCAAACAAAACATTACACTTTTATCTCTCATGCCCCACCCACAACAGTACTATGAAGGAGGTGTTTTCTGTATGCTCTTGACTTCACAGACAAGGCAAGTGAATGAAGGCTTAGAAAGGTTAGGCAAGCCGGGCGGTGGTGGTGCACACCTTTAATCCCAGCACTTGGGAGGCAGAGGCAGGTGGATTTCTGAGTTCGAGGCCAGCCTGGTCTACAGAGTGAGTTCCAGGACAGCCTGGTCTACAGAGTGAGTTCCAGGACAGCCAGGGCTACACAGAGAAACCCTGTCTCGGAAAAAAGAAAGAAAGACAGAAAGAAAGAAAGACAGAAAGAAAGAAAGAACGAAAGAAAGAAAGAAAGAACGAAAGAAAGAAAGAGGGAGGGAGGGCGGGCGGGAGGGAGAGAGCGAGAGAGAGAGAGAGAGAGAGAGAGAGAGAGAGAGAGAGAGAGAGAGAGAAAGGGCAATGTCCTCACCATCACAGGGACAGGTGAAGCACAGCTGGAGTGTCAACACAGTTCTTTTCCAGCTGCTGTTGTGACTCCTCAGCCATCCTAGTCTTGTTCTATTGTCCACCTTGACAGAACAGACAGAAAAACCATCAGCTATGGTGAACGTTTTACTTAGACAAAAAATTCAAATACTACCTTTTACCACAGAAAGATCACCTAAATGTTCTACTTAATAACCTTAGCATAATGCACCATTTATTATTATTATTTTCAGATAAAAATTGAGTAGTAACTCTGGACTCACAGTCAGATATACAACTAACAGCAGAAACTAAATGTTTCATTTGATGGCAATTTCATCTGGGAAATTATCAGTCTGGTCCAGAAGACAAGGTATTTAAGGGATGACTGTTTGCACAGACTATCAGGGCACACTACCCCTCCTCGGCTGGTTGCCTAACCAAAGGCTGGTTTGTTCCCCATAATAAAACACAAAAATGACACAAAGACCTGAACTAGCTTCTGACTTGAGACCCTTGTGAGTTTGTGAGAAGACTGAAGCCCCCAAAGCCTTGGAGATAAAAAAAAAAAAAAAAAGGAAAAGAAAAAAACTATATTCTGGGAGTTCTTGGCTTGTAGCAGGTCTCTAGAACACTTTTTCGTCTGGAAGCAGATGAGGACACAGGAGCTGCAGGTGAAGCTATGTGGAGGACATCCCAGAAACAATTGCAGTCACCGTCTATTGAAATCATGTATGCCAACTGCTGAATTGAGTACTTTGCTTACATTAGCATGCAATAAAGCTCTTAGAAACTCTTTCAACAGTTCCACAAGGTCAGGGTTCTTATTGTCATCCCAATGTCAGAATGAATGAAACTGAGGCTTAGATATTTTAAACAACTTCTTCAAGGTCATCTAACTAGTAGGGCATAAAATAAAACTCAGAACAAGGACTTCCTGTTGCCAGGGCTCAAGGTTATTCACTAGGAAATATTTCAGCTACATTTTGATTGTCAAGCATTCACCTCAGCTTAAGCAATGTATTTCTAACAATCTGTTCTCAAGGAGACCATGTGGTATTTTAATAACATCAAGCAAAATGAATACAGGGTCCTATAAAATAGAGTCTCTCCAAATGATTTCTCTTGTGCACAGCAAAGGCTCCCAATACTTCAAGGCACAACAACTACAACAAAAATTTATTTTAATACAAAGTTTTTATACCGCTTGTCATGGTTTTAATAAGAATGCTCCCATAGGCACATGTTTGAATACTTGGTTCTCAGTTGGTCAAACTGTTTAGGAAGAATTTGGAGATGCTAGCTTGTTGGCAGAGGTGCATCACTATAGGGAAGCTTTGAGGAACCGTTTCCCTGTTCTCTTTGCCTCCTGCTTACTGTTGGAAATATGAGCTATCCGTTATCCCTGTCCCCATCCCTTTGCTCCTCCCTCATGGACCCTAACCCTCTGAAACCGTAAGTGTAAAAGTAACATTTATTCACCAGATCTAACTGTTGTCTCAGAGGCTTACTGCTGTATAAGCTCACCCTTTCTTAGTTCTTGATCAACTTTGGCCCTGGCTGGCTCAGCTCAGCTGTTCAGGCTCAAACTCCTCTCTAAGCTGACTAATTCAAGCTGGCTTCTCTCAGCTTCTCACTGAATTGTTCTGCTTGGAAAAACTACCTCTGAATTCCTTGAACTAAACTGCACAGACTATACTCACCCAATGGGCTGAGTGAACGGACTGAATGGAACTGCATTCAACTGAACTCCACTGCATTGCCTGAATTCAGCTGAACTGCACTGCACTCACTGAACAGCCCTTCATCTGCAACCTGTCTCTGCCAAACTGTCCTAGTAAAACTTCTCTCTCTCTCTCTCTCTCTCTCTCTCTCTCTCTCTCTCTCTCTCTCTCTCTCTCTCTCTCTCCCTGCACTGCTCTTAAGTAGCCTCTCCTTTCAGTCTGTTCTCCTGGAGTTGGGTGCATCCTAATTCTGTGAAGTCTTTCCCTGATTTATCACTTTGTGTGTCCTTCAATTAGATATCACTTTCAAACATGGCTGCTTCCTTCTACAAACTTACCTTACAAAGGATATGTCTGTATTCCAGCCAGAGGGATTAATGGTGTGTCATTCCAGCTGGATCACACAGACCTTGAAAGTCTTTAGATATGGTTCCTTGTTAGAGTAGCAACAAGCTGAATTAAAATTCCTCTACACTGAACCCAATTAAATGCTTTCATTTATAAATTGCCTTGGTCATCTATTTTATCACAGCAATAGAAATCCTAACTAATACACAGCTTAATAAAATTAGCTTTTGTGGTTCATCTTGGGTTTTTCATGTTTAATATACTTTGGAATCCTTTGGAGGACTTACTAAGGTGCAGGTAGGCAGCTGGCTCTAAGATCTAGATTTTTCCTTTGCTAAATCAGAGAAGATAAAATTGTGACAAGTTCTTAGGTTGGGCTGAACCTGCTGGACCACAGAAAACTTTAAAACACTAATGATGTAAAGCCCTCCGTTCTCTTCCTTCACACCTACATTTCACCATTACAAAGATGACAAAGGAGCTCCTTAAGTAATGAGATAAAACATCAGTTAATGGAATAAAAAGAGTCAGTTTAGACAGCAGGCTGCAGTGAAGCTGGAACCCTTAGTCAGTTGATTATCAATACTATAGACTCTATCTAAACACCTATGCCAGAGAGATCTGTGAATATAGTTGTGTTATACAGTAAATGAGTCTGGTAGAGAGTGTGTCTGCCCTTCTATTAATGTTTCTTTGAAAACTTAAAACATTGAGAGTAAGAAAGGTACATCTGTGAAGCAACTATAATACAGATTCTTCTCTGCACTAAGAAAATCCCAGCCAGGTCCCCAGCTCCCCCTGCTCTACTCTCTTTAACTCTGTTAAGATGTTCTCTGGGCGATTAATCTTCAGGGTACCTGTCTTCTTTCAATAATTAACTTGCTAAGTAGCAGATACTGTTAGCAGCTCCACCTTGCATGTAGGCCCCTTGTACCTGTCTTCTCAGCTTCCCACCTTAAGCAGGAGCACACAGTCAGGGTAAATGGTCTGGATGATGTCTCTGCCTACCTGGGTAGAGTTCACCACTCTGTGGAGGTTGTGGGTGAATGTGCTATAAGAAACCAAGCTCACCTTGGAGTCATGTCATATGCAGTTGTTTTTAAGCTGGCAGATGTTGTTGGACAATGTCTCTTCTCCACATTCAGCTGGAACACTGAATATGGGCACTGTCTCTCCTGGGGATTCCTGCTCCACTTCTGCATTTGAAGAGAACACAGCACCCCAGACTTTCTGACTGTCTCTTCAGTGTTTTCAAGAAGTTGAGGCATGGATTCTTTTAAACAAATGACTTCATATTTCTACTATTTATGCCTTATCGGACCACAAACTGAAACACCCTCTTCCTCTGCTGCCACAGGCTACTTTAATATACCATCTATAGAAATTTCTTTTTTCTTTTTTTTTGGGGGGGTTTGAAATCAGATATATTAATAAAGATTTCTAAGTAGTGCCTTTGAATCTTTTTTTGTATTGTTCTTTAGACTTAAATAGAAAAAAAAAGGCATTTAAACACTATCACATAGCCACACAAATCAAACTTACCTGCTAGGCTTTGAAGAAAGACCTTCCTTTGCTATGATGACAGCATTGCTTTTAACTTATGGTCAACAAAGGTATCTAGGAGTACCTCGCCAGATGACTGGGGTGGGAGTGTGGAATGTTGTTGCTGCTGGAATCTTTTTAGACAAAGGCGCAAAATAGTAGTTTTGAGTGTATTTCTGAGGGACTAGTAGCAGCCTAAATACCAGGTAGGTCAGAAAAGAAATTTCCACCCTTAGAATAGTTTCTACACTTACAACAGATTCTACTTTTACAATCTAATAAACCTTCAAAATGTGGCTATGAAGCAACCTTAACAACTAATGCTTTCCTTGGGTTACAAAGGCATGGTGGGTATGAAGTAGATAATAACACAAATAGTTTTTAGCTGACTAGACATATATGCTCACCCCTCTGCCCTTACAAAAAAAAAAAATCTCATCAAGTACAAAAATACACTTAAATTTAATAAGCAGCCCTAGAAAGGCAAAGGATATGTGGGTTAAAGAAAATGAAGATACCAGAAAACCAGGATGGTGAGGAATTTGCACTTTAAAGGAGAGAAGCAAACCAAGTGGGAGTAGTCTTGCAACCAAAGCCACATAGAAAGATAAGGAACTGCAAAGTGGATCAGCAGCTTGTTGATATTCAAATTCTGCATGGCAGAACAGAGCTTCGGAGTATGGCTTGACACCAAACTCACCTCACGCTGGATCTTAAGAGAGGAAACTTGGTGCCATAGTAGTATTCTGAGGGGGAGTCTTGGGACATGATTAAAATTAAAGTCATTGAAGTGGTACTCCTATTATTGAAAGTTTCAGAGGATAAAGGAAAAAGTTCTCTCTCTCTCTCTTCCTTTCTCTCTCTCTCTTCCTTTCTCTCTCTCTCTGTCTCCCTCTCTTCCTTTCTCTCTCTCTCCCTCTGTCTCTGTCTCTCTCTGTGTCTCTGTCTGTCTGTCTGTCTGTCTGTCTCTCTCTCTCTCTCTCTCTCTCTCTCACACACACACACACACACACACACACACACACAAGCAACATAATGCTCTATACTACTTTAGGACTCTGACATTAAGAGTACCATTAGATGCAGCCCCTAAACCTTGTCCCTTCATAAACTGGAGCCAAAGGGAGCTCTCCTTAAAACTTAACATCAGCTTGGTGAAGTGCGTGTGTGGGTAAGGGCACCAGCTGTCAAGCCTGATCTGAATTACATCACTGCAACACACGTAGAAGGAGAGAACCAACTCCTGCAAGTTGTCCTTTGATTTCCGTAGGTGCACTGTGGTGTGCATGTTCACACCCGTGCTCACACAACAAACAAATGTAAAATAAATAAATAAATAAATAAATAAATAAATAAATCAACAAATAAAAATCTTTTACCTGACTTGGGTCTCTGGCACAGTATTGTTATCATCATCCATAAAAGGGCTGAGAGAAAAGATAATTGTGTCTTCATCCAAACAAAGACAGAGCTGTCTGTCCTGACCGTATCTCCACCTACTCTCAATACGCATGTGTTTTTCTAAAATGAAGCCTGACATCAAAGACTTTTGACTGGAAACCAACAATTTACACAATTTATAACAGTAGCAAAATTACAGTCATGAAGTAGCAATGAAAATAATTTATGGGTGGGGGTCACCACAACATGAGAAGCTGTATTAAGGGTCACCGCATCAGAAAGATTGAGAATGGCTGATCTAGAGAATCTCTGTTTATCTCTATTCAAAAATATGCCTCAACATGTTCTGATTATTTCCTTCCTTATGCTTGATCTTCAACTATGAGCTCTAAAACTTTACCAAGATCTTTTCTATTTCCAAACCACACTTAACCATACTTGTGTGTGCACGTGTGCACATGCACACATGTAAATGTCCGTCTTCCCCATAGTCTCTAAGCATCATTTGTCATTCAAAGCCTTCTGAGCATCTCAGACTTAGTCCTTCCTCTGGCTCGCACATCGTTATGTATCACTCTCATCTGACAGCACTTGCTCTTGTATTGTATTTCCTTATATGTACACATTCTCTTTCAAATCTAGGTTCCTTTTATGGAATAGCTATTTACTGTTGTACTAACAACATCCGATATGATACCCAAGTTACTAAACACAACTCCTGTGAGGTGAATGCACCACTCCCTATAATCAGAAGTAAGTAAGTAAGTGTACAGAGGCTAGGTTATGCCCTGTGCACTTGACAGGAATATAAATCACTAGCAAGTAATGAACATAAGTTGGAAAAAAAAAAAGTAAGATGCCTCAGGTCAATCTTCAGTGCATCGAGAAGTTATTTCAATATTTTAGTCCAAGTAGGAGCTTTGGCAATACAGTTCCTTGTAGAAATATTTTAAAAATTAATTGGAAGGGAGAAAAGGCTGAGGTTTAAAAGGTTAGTGAGACATAAAGGGCAGAACTGGGTCCCTTAAAACGATGTGGAAAAAGTCCCTCAAGGTGGTTAATAAATTCTGACCATCCCCCGGATTTCTCCCACAGATGCCACAGGATACAGGCACCTTTAAGCCAGTTTCTCCTCAAATCTCTGGCTTCACCTCGAATCTCTGGAATGTCTGTCTATGCAGTCTGCCTAGAGGCTTTCAAATACAGCAGCAGCTTATAAAAGAGTCATAAACGGTCACCAACCAGGAGTTCTTCTCTTTCTCAGAGCGCTATGGTTTTCTGGAGACTGCTCTTGATTCCCCATCCTGAATGACATTTATTGGGAACTCCCAATAAATGAAAGTGTTGTCCTCCAATGGTGCAAAACATACCACACTGGTTTTCTCGAAAGATAATTGCCTACCTATTGCTAGACTGGAGCATTTGGTTCATCATTCTCTACCTAACTCCTAGATGTTAGTATTTGAAAAATACTTCTGGCTAATGTGGTTATTAAAAATTCATAGGTGTCAATAAATGGCTGTTGAATGAAGGATTCATTAATATATTTTAATGATGTTGCATGATCACAAATTTCAGTTGAAAAAATTCTGGAGAATTCACCCTATTTATTCCTTGGTATAATTTATAAACAAACTGTCTAACCACTAAGTGATTGCCTCCAGTCAAAAATAACCAGTTCAATAGTGTGTGTGCGTGCATGTGTGTGTGTGTGTGTGTGTGTGTGTGTGTGTGTGTGTGTGTGTGATTTTTTTAGTACTCATAGGCATTTATCTCAATCTATACTGAGGTAAATTAGCAACATCAGAAGTATCCTGTTCAGAGACTCTGAAATGGCTAAAAATAGATATTAAGTGACTTCAGGAGCAAAATAATTCAACCACCTTTATCATTTTCCTAAGTTAGAAAACACAGTATTTATTTGTCTATAAATACTCTTACACTGAAAGCTTTCCTTTTCATACTCTGAGAGCTAGAATTTCTGGTTATTTGGCCATTCTAATTAGTAAAAACTAGCAAAGCCCACCCCTTCGTCAGAGCAGCAATACTCAAAGGATAAAATATTGCTAAAAACAAGTCAGATGTCAGAGTAAGACTTTACAGTACCTTCAGTTTGATCTATTGTTGAAATTACTGAAAAGCCATACTAGATATAAACCCCATTATATCTGCACAGAATGACAGACTGTATCTTATTAACTCTTAATCCACCCAAGTTAGACACCTCCCCGCCTTGAGTCTGAACAATCAACCTGAACTGGGAACCATGAGAGAGCATATTTTGGGGCATGAGATAAATGAAATCAAAGGGGAGTTTTTAAACATTAAAGTTCAATACCCCATGTTTGGCAGACACAAGTGATGTTAGGAGATGTGACAGATCTCTAACAACCTTCACAATAAAGTAGTATAGCACATGTGTTCAGCAGGCTTCCCAGGGTCACCGTATTGCTAAAATCAACCCTGGTTGAGCCCTGATATTTCTAATTTTATTTTCTTGGTATTCTCTATCTGGTACTGTCTTTCTACTTCCATGATTGGCTTTTATCTTCTTGACTCTGCTCTTACTAGGTGGTAAACAAATCCCTGCTGAGAGGCAAACAAACCTCCAGGCTAGGTAGCCTGCTGGGAGTTGAGTTGACACAGTTATAAGAAGTCTAAACTCTTGAAGAGATGAGGAACCTTTTTAAAGTGAGAGCAAAGCATGGAGGCTTTTTCTTCAGTTTCACCATTTGTACTCAAGATGGCTGCAGAGATGTCAATAAGAAAGATAGCTACAGGCAATGGAACGGGAAGGAGAGCTAAACAAAGCAATGATCTTCAAAAAAAAAAAAAAAGAAAAAGAAAACCTTTTCTTTGGAAACAGTAACAAAGTCCCAAATCAAATGTTATTTCATGCCACCAACATAGTCTCTAGTATTGTAATAATACTTTGCCAATATAGCTAGGATAGTCTGAGGCCTACAAAATTCTTTTGAATCTACTATTTGATTTGATGACAACAATCCACCCCTACAACTGTCTTCAAACCACCCTTCTCTACTACTGAACTCACAGTCCCACAGGCAAACCCTATCCAATACCATCTTTTTGTGTACATACAATACAAATTCCTCCCTCTATTGAACTATCCAAATCTTGTTGTATATTTAAGATCAAACTCGAAATACAATTTTCTCTGAAAATCCTTCCCTGGTGAACCATCATGAGAAATCTAACCTTCCTCTACAGACTACAACGACCAGTATCCAGGTTGTTACTTGACAAAACTGACTCTGAGTCTTCTAAGATTTGTTCTATTGTAGTTTTGAAACTACCCAGTTTTCCCATGAAGTATTACCACCTTGACTGTAAATCTGATGAAAACAAGAATGAGAACATTTAAGTACATAAATTTGAATAAGCTGGACCTGATGGCTTGGATTGTGATTGGTGAGGATAATGGTTTGAATGTGAACTGACTCTTGTAAGTTCATGTGGTGAGTGGTTGACTCTTGGCTGATGTAGCTATGTGAGGAAGGCATTAAACTTTAGGAGACAGAGCCTCCCTGAAGAAAGGTTAGGACGGGTAAGTCTTTGAAGATTATAGCTGGCCCCGTTACCTTTCCTTCCCTCTGCTTCCTGTCAGCTGTGGCAGTGAGTGGCTTTTGTGCTATGGTGTTCTATCTCATCATGGCCCTAAAGGCTATGAATAATCGAACACCCCCCCCCAAACTAGCCAAATCATAAGACTGTCCTTCTCAATTGTCTATACCTGCAATTTATCACACCTACAAAGATCATAACACAACCAACTATAGTTTGTTCTTTAGATCCATCAGTGGGCAATTAAGAACTCTCCCCACAGTGAAAGGCCCTGTGTTGGCAAAACAGGAAATGAAGTTGGCTGTGGTAGTCAATGTCTATGGGATGTGAGAAGCAGAATGTAGAGTCTGTACAATCCTGGCTCACATCTGGCACTGGTTTAAAGGTAGAGATTCTGTCTTATTAGTAGAATTTACTTCAATGAATTAAATAAACAATAGAAAAGTTAGGGAAGGAATCCAACCAGTAATTAAGAATCACCAGTAGATAATAGAAAATTCCAATGGGGAATTCCTAGAAGATAGAACCAAGTGAACAGAGGAAACAAACACTGAAAACTAACATCTGTGACAACAACCATGGGTCTATTCTGAGACCAAGTTTCTGTACAGGTGGTTTCCCATGGGAAGAAGAATGCAGTGATCCAAGAGCCAAGTGGATGACAGAGGAAAGTCTCCAGGACTGCTTGTGTTAGTTTATGGAGTAGTACAATCCAGGAGATTCAATCTGTGCTTTTATTAACTGTAATTCACAGAAGAAGGAACTGTATATAGCAAAGAGCCCATAATATTCATTCAGCTAGACCTCTCCACCTCTGTGTGTGTGTGTATGTATGTGTGTGTGTGTATGTGTGTGTGTGTGCCTGCACATGCGTGCATGAGTACGTGTGTGTGTGTGTGTGTGTGTGTGTGTGTGTGTGTGTGTAAGCCAGAGGATATGGCTATCTCTATTACTCTCTACCTTATTCCCTTAAGATGTCTCACTGAACCTAAAGCTCATAGTATTTCTGGTTATTAGCCTGCAAACCCAATAGACCTGGGTCCACCTCACCCTGCAAGCACTGGGGTTACAGTCATGCTTGGCTTTTACATAGTTGCTGGGGATCTAACTCAGGTTTTCTTCCTTCCTGTTCTCAAGAACAAGGTATTTTATTATGGGCAGTGGCAAAGTCTTACATGGTCTAGCCTCAGTACTCACACACTATTACTTTTACTTCCCCAGGATACTATCTGTCACAAAAGCCAATGCTGATATACTGTGAGGGAAACCACACAGGGACATCAGCACCAGAAGAAAATTGATGACACCTGTTTTAGAGGATGGCTAATATAAGTGGTATATAGGCTAATAAATCAAGTATATCATGTTTTGGCATGTTATGATTTTCTGAAATAGTGTATAAGAAGTGATGCCAGTTATATCCTTGAATAATCAATACAGAATATTTTGGGCACATAAATGTGTGTGTGGCTTCTACATGTGTATATAGACATGTTCACATATGTGTGGGTGTAGCTGTATAGGGTGCTTATACATGTGCTCACTAGTGTGTATATGAAGGCCAGAATATGACATCAGATCTCTTATTTCTTTTTTTTCCTTTTTTTCATATTTTTTATTGGATGTTATGTTTACATTTCAGATTTTATCCCCTTACCCCATTCCCCACCACCACCCAGGAACCCCCTATTCCATCCCCCCTCCTGCTTCCACAAGGGTGTGCCCCCACCTACCCCCCACTGCCCCCTCCCCACCCTCGAATTCCTCCCCACTCGGTTTTCAGCCTTTATGGGACCAAGGACTCCTCTCCCACCCATGCCTGACAAGGCCATCCTCCCCTAAGTATACAGCTGAAGTCATGGGTGCCTCCCTTTATGCTCCCAGGCTGGTGATTTTAAACCCTGGGGAGCTCTGGTTGGTTGGCACTGTTGCACTCCTCTTGGGGCCACCAACCCTTTCAGCTCCTTCAGTCCTCTAACTTCTTCATTGGGAACCCTTGATCAGATCAATAGGTTGCTGCGAGCATCCACCTCTGGTCAGGGATGGTGATTCCCTCAAAAGTTCTTTTATTGTTGAAAATGGTTCTCGATATCCTGGGTTTTTTGTTATTCCAAATGAATTTGCAAATTACTCTTTCTATCTCTATGAGGAATTGATTTGGAATTTTGATGGGGATTGCATTGAACCTGTAGATTACTTTTGGCAAGATGGCCATTTTTACTAAGTTAATCCTGCCGATCCATGAGCATGGGAGATCTTTCCATCTTCTGAGATCATCTTCGATTTCTTTCTTCAGAGACTTGAAGTTCTTGTCATATAGATCTTTCAACTGCTTGGTTAGATTCACTCTAAGATATTTTATATTATTTGTGACTATTGTGAAGGGTGTCATTTCCTTAATTTCTTTTTCAGCCTGTTTATCGTTTGAGTAGAGGAAGGCTACTGATTTGTTTGAGTTGATTTTATATCCAGTCATTTTTCTGAAGTTGTTTATCAGGTTTAGGAGTTCTCTGGTGGAAGTTTTAGGGTCACTTAAGTATTCTATCATATCATCTGCAAATAGTGAAATTTTGACTTCTTCTTTTCCTATTTGTATCCCTTTGACGTTTTGTTGTTGTTGTTGTTGTTGTTGTTTTTGTTGTTGTTGTCTAATTGCTCTGGCTAGGACTTCCAGTACTATATTGAATAGATAGTGTGAGAGTGGGCAGCCTTGTCTAGTCCCTGATCTTAGTGGGATTGCTTCAAGTTTCTCTCCATTTCGTTTGATGTTGGCTACTGACTTGCTGTATATTGCTTTTATTATGTTTAGGTATGTGCCTTGAATTCCTAATCTTTCCAAGACTTTTATCATGAAGTGATGTTGAATTTTGTCAAATGCTTTCTCGGCATCTAGTGAGATGATCATGTGGTTTTTTTCTTTGAGTTTATTTATGTAGTGGATTACATTGATGGATTTTCGAATATTGAACCATCCTGGCATTCCTAGAATAAAGCCTACTTGATCATGATGGATGATTATTTTGATGTGTTCTTGAATTCTGTTTGCGAGAATTTTATTGAGTATTTTTGCATCAATATTCATAAGAGAGATTGGTCTGTAGTACTCTTTCTTTGTTGGGTCTTTGTGGGGTTTAGGTATAAGCATAATTGTAGCTTCATAGAATGAATTGGGTAGTGTTCCTTCTGTTTCTATTCTGTGGAATAGTTTGAAGAGAATTGGTATTAGGTCTTCCTTGAAGGTCTGATAAAATTCTGCACAAAAACCATCAGGCCCCGGACTTTTTTGGTGGGCAGGCTTTTAATGACTGCTTCTATTTCTTTAGGGTTTATGGGATGGTTTAGATGGTTTATCTGCTCCTCATTTAACTTTGGTACCTGGTAGCTGTCTAGAAAATTGTCCATTTCATCCAGATTTTCCAATTTTGTTGAGTATAGGCCTTTGTAGTAGGATCTGATAATTTTTTTAGTTTTCTCAGTTTCTGTTGTTATGTCTCCCTTTTCAGTTCTGATTTTATTAATTTGAATACTGTCTCTGTGCCCTTTGTTTAGTCTGGCTAAGGGTTTATCTATCTTGTTGATTTTCTCAAAGAACCAGCTCTTGGTTTTGTTGATATTTTGTATAGTTCTTTTTGTTTCTACTTGGTTGATTTCAGCTCTGAGTTTGATTATTTCCTGCCGTCTACTCCTCTTGGGAATATTAGCTTCTTTTTGTTCTAAAGCTTTCAGGTGTGCTGTCAAGTTGTTAGTGTATGCTCTCTCCAGTTTTTTTTTTTTTTTTAAGCACTTAGAGCTATGATTTTTCCTCTTAGTACTGCTTTCATGGAATTCCACAAGTTTTGGTATGATGTGTCCTCATTTTATTAAATTCTAAAAAGTCTTTAATTTCTTTCTTTACTTCTTCCTTGACCAAGTCATCATTGAGTAGAGCGTCGTTCAGTTTCCACGTGTATGTGGGCTTTCCATTGTTTTTGTTGTTATTAAAGACCAGCCTTAGTTCATGGTGGTCTGGTAGGGTACACAAGATTATTTCAATCTTTTTGTATCTGTTGAGGCCAGTTTTGTTACCAATTATATGGTCTATTTTGGAGAAGGTACCATGAGGTGCTGAGAAAAAAAGGTATATTCTTTTGTTTTCGGATGAAATGTTCCATAGATATCAGTTAAATCCATTTGGTTCATAACTTCTGTTAGTTTCATTGTGTCTCGGTTTAGTTTTTGTTTCCATGATCTGTCCATTGCTGAGTGTAAGGTGTTGAAATCCCCCACTTTTATTGTGTTAGATGTAATGTATGTTTTGAGCTTTAGTAAAGTTTCTTTTATGTATGTGGGTGCCCTTGCATTTGGGGAATAGATGTTCAGAATTGAGAGTTCTTCTTGGTACATTTTTCCTTTGATGAGTATGTAGTGTCCTTCCTTATCTGTTTTGATTACTTTTGGTTGAAAATCAATTTTATTTGATATTAGAATGGCTACTCCAGCTTGTTTCTTGAGACCATTTGCTTGGAAGATTGTTTTCCATCCTTTTACTCTGAGGTAGTGTCTGTCTTTGTCACAGAGGTGTGTTTCCTGTATGCAGCAAAATGCTGGGCCCTGTTTATGTATCCAGTCTGATAGTCTACATTTTAATTGGAGAATTGAGTCCATTGATATTAAGAGATATTAAGGAAAAATGATTGTTACTTCCTGTTATTTTTGTTTATTAGAGGTGGAATTATGTTTGTGTAACTATCTTCTTTTGGGGTTGTTGGAAGACTACTTTCCTGCTTTTTCTTGGTGGTAGTTTCCTTCCTTGTGTTAGAGTTTTCTATCCATTATCCTTTGAAGTGCTGGATTTGTGGGAAGATATTGTGTAAATTTGGTTTTGTCATGGAATATCTTGGTTTCTCCATCAATAGTGATTGAGAGTTTTGCTGAGTATAGTAGTCTGGGCTGGCATTTGTGATCTCTTAGGGTCTGTATGTCAGTCCAGGATCTTCTGGCTTTTATAGTCTCTGGTGAGAAGTCTGGTGTAATTCTTATGTGTCTGCCTTTATATGTCAGTTTGCCTTTTTCTCTTACTGCTTTTAGTATCTTCTCTTTGTTTTGTATATTTGATGCTTTGATTATTATGTGACAGGAGGTATTTCTTTTTTGGTCTAGTCTATTCTGGGTTCTGTAGGCTTCTTGTATATTTAAGGACATCTCTTTCTTTAGGTTAGGGAAGTTTTCCTCTATAATTTTGTTGAAGATATTTACTGACCCTTTAAGTTGGGAGTCTTCACTCTCATTATCCTTAAGTTTGGTCTTCTCATTGTGTCCTGGATTTCCTGGATGTTTTGTGTTAGGAGCTTTTTGCATTTCACATTTTCTTTGACCTTGTGTCTATGTTTTCCATGGTATCTTCTGCACATGAGATTCTCTCTTCTATCTCTTGTATTCTGTTGGTGATGCTTGCGTCTATGACTCCTGATCTTTTTCCTAGGTTTTCTACCTCCAGGGTAGTCTCCCTTTGAGATTTCTTTATTGTTTCGACTTCCATTTTTAGGTCCTGGATGGTTTTGTGTAATTCCTTCACCTATTTGGTTGTGTTTGCTTGCATTTCTTTAAGGGCTTCTACCTGTTTACCTGTGTTCTCCTCAAATTCTTTGAGAGTGTTGTTTATGTCCTTTTTAAAGTCCTCTATCATCATCATGAGAAGTGATTTTAATTCTGAATCCTGCTTTTCCAGTGTGATGTGGTGTTCAGGACTTGCTATGGTGGGAAAACTGGGTTCTGGTGATGCCACCTAACTTTGGTTTCTGTTGTTTACATTCTTATGCTTGCCTTTCACCATTTAGTTAGCTCTAGTGCTACCTGCACTCACTGGTTCTGACTGGAGGCTGCCTTTCCAGTTATCTTGGTTGTGTCAGACCTCCTCGGGATCCGGATGTCTCTGTGATCCTGAGCTCCAGCTGTTCTGGGTACAGTGGCTCCTCTAGGATATCTCAGGATATGGTGTCTCCACGGTAGTAGAGGTGTTTGCTGCTCTGAGTGTAGTCGTTCCTCTAGGATGCCTCAGGATATGGTGTCCCCTGCTCTGAGGTCAGTGGCCTCTCTAGGATGTCTGCAGCTCTGAGGGCAGTTGCCACTCTGGGATGCCTCTGGATGTGGTTTCCACAGGGGAGCAGATCAGCTGGGTGTCTGCTCCAGTCACTGCAGCTCTGTGAGTCGTGGTCTCTCTATGATGCCTCCAGACGCAGCTTCCACAGGGGAGCAGATCAGCTGGGCTCCAGTCATTGGGATCCGGGCAAGGGACGGAAGGGGAGTGGTGTTCCGCAGGGGCAGGATCTGGATACCAGGTGCACTCTGGGGGCTCCCTACTGCCAGTTGTGCCTCTGAGGCCTAGGGCAGTGTGAGGGTGCTCCTACCTGCAGCTCTGCATTCTATGGCCTCTCTATGATGCCTCTGGATGCCCAGATCTCTTATTTCATCTGAGATAGAATCTCTCACTTGAACCCAGAGCTTGCTGATCCTGCCAGTCTCTCAGGCCAGCTTACCTTGGTAATTGTTCTCTCCATCCTTTGAACGCTAGGATGATGAGAGACCTCTATACTTGCCCAGCTATGGTACAGGTGCTGAAAGTCCTCACTCTTGCATGGAGATTGCCTTATCCACTGAACCAACTGCCCAGTCCCTGAGTCATGATTATTTTTAAAGGGACTTAGGAAAAAGAATAGAGTTGTACAGACATAGTCTCATCTTAAAATGTCATGGGAAGCTGCCAGTCTTTTCATGTCAGCATGAAGAACTTCATAAACAATTATAAATCAACAATTCATTACAAAGTCCTCGAATTGGAGCAATACAACATTCTACAATGTGTGTGTGTGTGTGTGTGTGTGTGTGTGTGTGTGTGTGTCCATATTGGAATTCAAAAACAAATTCCTGTATTCTATGCCCACCAATTACTCCAAACATGTTAAAATTTAAGCAAAATATTGCATTGACATCACACGTGGGCTGAGATGGGTTGAAAAATGTAATCCTTAGTGGGACCAAAGCAAACCAGAGTCTCAAGGGTTAAAAATATTTTGCATTCAATTGCTAGTTCACTTCTTGCCCTCTGATAACCAGGAACAAAATTGCTTTTCTGTTGCATAAAGTATCTTTCAAATTCAATTGCTTATCTCCTCATTCATTCAAGTAAGAGAGACCTCAGATTTACAGGAACCAGAGCCCATAATACAAATATAGTATATTAACCATACAGCAGACATCTTCTGAAAAAAAAACCAAAACACAGTCTATTGATTTTAACCTTCTGTATCAAGGTATTCTCCAGTGGTCTCAACTGGATGCTAGCTATGAGAAATTCCAATTATTTGAATTTCTATATATAGGATAAGCATTTAGTTATCAACACACACCATAAAACATATTTTCATCTGTTATTAAAGCACTATTACTGTGTGGAATTGAATGCATTTCTACTGTGAGCTCAGCTGCCCCAAAGCCCGCAAAGCCAGTGAGGCAGCCTTTTCTATAGGAGATTCCCTTGGCAGCGCTGTTTTCGGTGCACTGTCCTGTAACAACCTTTGGATTTGCTTTCGAGTAAATAAAATAAAACTCGGTGGAAATAGTTTTGACATCTCTTCCTTCACTCTCCCGCAACTCTCTCTATATGTAATTATTCATTGCTCTGGTTCTCATTAGCCGATCAAATGCTATAGATTGTTTCTCTACAGTAACCACAGAGCCGGTGCCTGCCTGTGAGTGCACACAAACACATCAAGCCAGGGTGACCACTTACAGGATCCTGAGCTCACTTCATTTTAGTAAAATATCAAACAGTGAGACTGAGATGTACCCGACTTCTTATCTCACTGATTCCAATTTTGATTAAAGCAAGTTTGCAGACTAGAAAACGGAGCCAAATGGAATGTGTTCCCACGATGGCCTGGGTGTTAGCGATACCAGCCTTTGCCAGCCATCTCCTAAAGAGTGTCGCTGCTCTTCATGGTTCACAGACTAGCAGAATTGGAGCAGGATAGAGACGAGAGATGGCTGAGAAAGCCAGAAGGAGAAAGAGAAACTGGTTGTTATCAGGAAGGAAAAAATAATCTAATTCAGTATCCACTTTCTTTGACAACTAAGTAGCTGATTTCCAAGACTCGGTGGGTTTCTCTTGGGCTCCTAGACAACTTGAAGGCAGAAGAGTAGGGGGAGCGGTATGTTAATGGGAAGGGTTGGAAGGAGGAAAAGAAAAGGAAAAATTTTGTGATTATATTTTAATTTCAAAAAATATAAGCATGTTAAAAAAGAAAATGAAAGAGCAAAGTAAGTTCTGATATGGACCAAGTGACTTTCAATTTAATTTTAAAATTTAAAATTTTGTAATGCTCGCATAATTTATTTCAGATGATAACAGTAGAAAACATAAAAAAAAAAACCGTAAGAACATCAAAAGTCATGCACAATTCCAGGCACTACCACCATCCACAATATGTGCATATTTTGAAGTTTCTCATTCAGGTATTATTTGCATGGCTGACATAAGGACATTCATACAGTTCTGTAGTCTACATTATTAAATGGTGTTATTAATTACTAGTATTTCCTCATGATATGTCATCTAATCTGTAGCTGTGATATAACTCATACAGGAGTAGACTGTAATGCTTCTGGGCATTTTTGAATTTTTGTTTAGTATAACTGTAACCATGGACGAACAACTTGGCAGCTCATTTTGGTTTGTACTTCTAATTGTAATGTTTGAATGAGTTTATGTGCTTGGTTTCTTATGATTTATTTTTAATTATGTGTCTGTGTCTTTGTGGGGGTTCATGTAGTTGTGCATACTGTGCCTAGGGTATCCGAAGAAATAATCAGATGCCCCGGAGCTGTATTTACAGCTTGTTCATTGTGAGCCAGCCAACTGTGAGTGATAGGAACTGAACTCACATCCTAAGCAAGCGGGTCACGTTCTTTGCTGCAGAGCTATCTTTCTAACCCCTGGACTAGGAGGTTCTAACACTAATTTATTCCTCTTGCTATACTCTTTGATATAATTATTTCTGGAAGAAATAATACAATAAGTAGAATGTGGAAGCTCATAAAGTTAAAAGTAGACTGTATTCTCTTTTATGCTAACGAACTTGGTATCCATACTGAATTTTATAAACTTTTATTGAGTTGACATATAAAACTCCCAGACATTGAAATGCTCTAGTCTTTACTATAACAGCTTGATGAGCTGACAACCATAGGCACAGAGACACACCCTTATCAATATATAGAAATTCCACTCCAGGAAGAGACACAGCTACTGTGACCTCTCACTGTGTCACGTCTGGGTCTTCTAGATTTTTATGCACAAAAAAAAGTGTAGTTTCACCTGCCTGCCTTCTTTCCCTCGCCATGGTGGTTGTGGAACTCACCCATCCACAGAACAATACTAAATTCCTCTTCATTATAGAGTAGTTCTAGACAAACAAATTAAAATAGGTCTGTCCACTCTCCAGCTGATGAAAAGTCAGGGCTTGTTGTCGGGGTTTGGCTACTGTGAACGGAAACGTTAGGAAGCTGCTGTCAAGTCACTTCAGATTTCCCCATTCATTTTTCTTGGGCAAAATTGAACTGTATAATTTGTAAGTCATAGAAGCTGCATTTCTCTGTGTAAGAAACCTATCAGCCATATTCTGGGTGGTCTGCCCCGTTCTCCTCTCTCTCCAGTGTTAACTACTCTGTGCTCAGCAGCCTTTAGCAGTTACATCCCCTTTATTTTAGCCCTTCTAGCGGTATGAGTTGGCATCCAACTACAGCTTTGCATTTTTACTTCCCTGAAGACAAACACGTCAAGCAGATTTGTTTTGTGCTTATTAAAGTATCTTAGATATCTGAAATTTGACCAAGAACCATTTACTCTTGAGTAAAAGTTCTCTTACATAGAGTCAGGCCCGTGTTTCATGTACATTTATATTTTATCACACTCCATTATTTTCATTCTCCAGTTAGGTTCTTATGTGTGATTGTAAGCAGGTGTGTCTAATCCCGAGAACATGCAACACACTGTTTTTAGAAATTATTCTTGTTAATCCTATTTCAGACATCTTTTCTGCTGAGGTAGTTTGAGTAACCTCCCCCAATTTATACTGGAGCTGCAATATAATGGTGTTTGGCAATTGTGGTTCTTAGAAAATAAGTCCCACTATGGTTAAATAGTAAGCTTTATTATACAGCTTACCAAAGAGATCCCATGCCGTTTTGTTTTGTTTTGTTTTGTTTTGTTGCTGCTGCTGCTGCTGCTGCTGCTGCTGCTGCTGCTGCTGCTGCTGCTGCTGCTGCTGTTATGGTTGCAGTCTGTTGTTTGAGTCTGGGTTTTGCCCTCTTGTGTCCTGCCATAGGAGAATGTGGCTAAAAGCCTCTCACCAAATACCAACTGCAAGTGCCATAGTCTTGACCTACTCATCTTCCAGAACTGTGAGAAACAACTTTCTGTCCTTTGTAAGTCACCCAGGCCTGAGCATCTGCTACTGAAGTGTGAAGTCACTAAAACACCCACCCAATTACTCTCCTATAATATAGAAGTTTTGTGATTTTAGAGTTCGTATTGATGTCTAAGATTCAAATGGAGCTCACTGTTGAGTTCAGCATGAGATACACAGACAAATAATTGCTATCTACCGGGATTATCATGAGCTCTTGAGCCATAAGTATCTTTCCCCCATGGAATTGTTTTAAGATCTCCCCTGAAAATCAGTTGTGTATTAGCATAAGTCTATTTCTGAGTCTCTATTCGGTTCCACTGATTAACCAGGAGCAGTGTGAGGCAGTAGCTATCTTCCTTCAGAGTCTACAATAACAATTTCTCTTCTAGCCTCTGAAGCCCTGCACCAACACTGGCATTCGCATGTGTGGACATCCCACCCAGCTCCCGTGTATCCTAGCAATCCACTACAGTAAAAGCCAGAAGCACATGACTCACTGAAGTTATTACCTGCAATGACATGCCTGAGCCAGCTGCAGGAGTCAGTCCCAAAGTTCCATTTTAGGGTTGTCCTCTCAGGACACTCCTGCTGACACCTAGACATGATGAGTCACAGAGTTATCTGCCAGGAGTCTGCTGGAAAATAATCTTTGGAATAATGGCTCCAGGAAAGGAAGACACAAAGGAGTGGAAAGACATCTCTGATGAAGTTTTAGGGGAAGTATGAGGTGAGTCCCACTCCATGGGTGACTCTGAAGCTAGGAATCCACTTGAGGTTTACATAGAGACAAGAGAAGTATAACATCAAAGCTTTGTATCTGCAGTTATTAGCTCCTGGGGAGGGCATCAAGACTTAAGGTGAAGCATCTCACTTCTGCTAAAGCAATAACTCTTGCAAACTAAAGAATTGACTTCCAATTCTACAAAACTTAAGGCAATGTATGTAAAACTTACTATCAATATATCATGGCCACTTGCCAAATAAGAGGCATAGCAGGTGATACAGGGAACAGTGCGCTATGCCTTTGTCTGAGATTGGTACAGCTAAAGGCTAGCCCAGAGAAAGTAGTTAATTTGGGATGTTTCCTCAGGGTAGACTTTTAGGAAGTAAAAGTGAGAGATGACAAAGCAGGTAAATGAGAAGAGAAGTTAATGAACACTGCTGTAGAATAATATGAATATGTTCAGGGATCTCTAATATAATAATAATAATAATAATAATAATAATAATAATCCCTGCTAGATACTAACAGGGCTTGTAGAAATATTGAGAATAGGGTCACTAGGAGAATTTTTTTATTTCTA
The DNA here is from genome assembly GCF_011762505.2 of Arvicanthis niloticus. NCBI lineage: Eukaryota > Metazoa > Chordata > Mammalia > Rodentia > Muridae > Arvicanthis > Arvicanthis niloticus. The sequence goes on from NC_047661.1 coordinate 98,446,570, forward strand.
TTGTAAGCATGCATCCAGGAAGGTCAACGGAAGACCATACATATATACCACCAGTTACATAATGTTGTAATGAAGCTGAAATATTTCTATTCCCAGATAATGCCATAGCCATCCTCACAGTGTAACACAACGTATTACTTGAATGTGTTTATGACAACACTGATGTCAACGAGCCCACTGCACTGCCAGTCACACAAAACTACAGCACAGCATTAAGTGCATATTGATCATAATGATAATAGCTACATTACTGGTCTATCAATTTACTATCCTTATTATTTCAGAGTGTTATAAAGATACCTAGCATAAAACAGTATTCTATAATATACCACCAGCAGTCTTAGCTGTATCATGTGCTGTGCTCTTTGACAACATCAAGACACTGTGGTAGTTTCAATAAAAATAGCACCCATATATTTGAATGCTTGGTCATTAGGGAATAAAGCTACTTGACAGGGGTTAGGAGTGACCTGGTGTAGCCTTGCTGAAGGAAGTGTGTCACTGAGGGTTAAGCTTCAGGGTTTCGGACACTCAAGCCAGTTTCATTGTCTCTTCTTCCTGATGCCTGTGGATCTGTGTGTAGAAACATCAGCTCCTCCAGCACCATGTCTGGCTGTATGCAGCCATGATTCCTGCCATGCTGATAATGGACTAAACTTCTGAGATTTTAAGCAAGCATCAATTAAATGCTCCATTTTTATAAGAGTTTCCACCATCATGGTGTCTCTTCACAGCAACAGGACACTAAGACAGTCACTATGTAGTCACTGACCTCTCATCCAGATTTGTGCAAAGAACAATCTTTGATGCTCAGATGACAAAAATCAACTAGAATCCAATTTCTCAGAATGAGTGAAAACAAATGAAATGTGACTGGCTTGACCATGAGCCTCAGTTCCCACTGCAAAATGTGTAAACTCCTTGGAATTCCTGACTCATCTTAATTCTAAAGAAGCAACTCTTGATGGGCTCCTGATTGAGGCCTGCTCACCAGAGGACGGGTCGTATTTAGAAACTCAGAACTTCCAGCTTTTGGCCCCATTCTCTAGAAATGGGGGTGGGGGTGAAAAATGGAGTTATCAACTCCTCTAGCCTTCATGAAAGTCCTCAAACTACAGAGTTCAGGAACCTCTTGGCTAGTGAACAAGAACACATATGTTAATATGTGACATCACCTAGGAGCCGCTAGCCCATTGTATATCTTTACTTACATTCTTTTAAATCGCCCTTGTAATAAAGCAATAGTGGTAAGAAAACTGCCTTGGGATTTTTGAACTGCTCTAGTAAATTTTCAAGTGGGTGAAGTCTCAAGGAACTGAGCCTTTAGCCTGTGACATCTGATGCTTTCTTAATGCAGACAGAAACTTTCAGGGAACCTAGATAGTGTTATGACTTTGTGTGATGTGGGGGGAAAACACATATCTGCTATTAGAAATGGAATATTTAAAATGATATGAGGATCCCATTCCCTAACTCTAGAAGGTACTCATACTAAGTCACAGACCATGCCTGCCAGAAAACCAGGAAATTTGCCCACACACCTTCTCTCTCTCTCTCTCTCTCTCTCTCTCTCTCTCTCTCTCTCTCTCTCTCTCTCTCTCTCTCTCTCTCTCTCTCTCTCTGTCCCTCTTTCTCTCTCTCTCTCACACACAGACACACACACACTTCAAAGGCCCAGAAAAATATCTTCAACTAAATCGTAGAAGAAATGATTTTTAACCTAAGGACTGACAAGAAGGCTCAGCAGTTTAGAACACTGGCTGCTCTACCAGAGGTCCTGGATTCAATTCCCAGCAACCACATGGTGGCTCATAACCATCTGTAATGAGATCTGATGCTCTCTTCTGGCATTGCAGTGCACATGCAGTGGAGCATTCAAATATTAAATGAATGAATAAATAAATAAATAAGACTAAATAAAACAGAGGAATTTAAAGAAGAAGGAGGAAGAGGAGGAGGACAACAGCAACAGCATCAGCAGCCTATAAAAGAGTACAAGAAGTATACAGACACCAAATAGATTGGACCAGAAAAGAAAGTTCTCTTGCCACATAATAATCAAAACATTAAACATATGGAACAAAAAAAAGAATTTTAAAACCTGCAAGGGAAAAAGATCAAGTAGCATAAAGGCAGACCTATCACACTTGACTTCTCAATAGAGATTCTAAAAGCCAAAAGGGCTTGGACATGTGTACTACAGACTTTGAGACCAGAGGTGCCAGCCCAGACTACTATGCCCAGCAGAACTTTCAATTAATAGATGGAGAAAATAAGATAGCCATAATAAAGTCAAATTTAAACAATATTTATCTACAAATATAGCCCTTCAAAAAGTGTTAGAAGGAAGTTAACTACACCTAGGAAAGCACAGAAAATAAATAATCCCACACCAGCAAAACCAAATGGGATGTGCACATACAAACACACACACACAAACTACCACCACCACCAAAAACAACAAGAATCATCATTGATTACTGATATCTTCCAATATCAGTAGTGTTAACTCCTCAATAAAAAGACACAGTCTAATAAGAATCGATGTGAAAACAGAATCCATCATTCTATCATTCTACTGCCTAAAGATTCTCTCTCTCTCTCTCTCTCTCTCTCTCTCTCTCTCTCTCTCTCTCTCTCTCTCTCTCTCTCTCTCTGTGTGTGTGTGTGTGTGTGTGTGTGTGTGTCCTGAAACAGAATCCCTCAGACTCATCACTAGCACCACGATAGATGGACAGCTACAGCTTCCCTTCCCTCTATAGATCTCTTCTATGGATCCAACAAACCATCCCCTCCTAATCTCTCCTTCCCAGCACTCATTACTGAATTTCAGGCTTCAACAACAGTAAGCATTCCCGGTGCCCACACCAACTGAGGAGGCTAGTAAAGCAGGCAATATACAATCATTACACTCTCTAAAAGAATCCAAAGAAGAAATAGAAGCCAAGGAACAAAATACCACCCAACAAAGACAGACACAGAAATCAACACCTAGACCTATAATCACCTCAAACACAGATGCCTATTTGAGCTGGTGCCTACATAGATCCTTCACCCCTATGTTCTAGTCTCTTTGGTGTTGGAAGGTATCATGTAGACTCTGGAAAAAGAAAACTGGACACCAACCCAGCACAAAACTTTTGACCTACACTCTGTCTTGCCTGCAAAATATACTAGAGCAATGGAGGTACAGAACTTGTAAGACTAGCCAAGCAATGTCTGATTTGATTTAAGGCTCACTTCATAAGAAGGAACTCATAACCAACACTTCTTGGGTAATCATGAATCAGAGACTAGATAGCCTAGAGATCAAGAGTTAAAACCAAACATAACTGGTCTTATAAAAAAAGGAAGTTAAGTGATTCCTAATGATATTCTGCTATCCTCATAGAACAGTGCCTTATTCAGTCATTATCAGTGAATCTCCCTAAAGCAGCAGATGGGAACAGATACAGGTACCCATAGCCAGACACTATGCAGGGAGCGGATCAAAATTGGAGGTCTCAATCAAATCCTTCCTGTCAGAGCTCAGTGAATCCCACAGAAGAGGAGGTGCAAACATTGTAAGAGACAGAGGGGATGGAAGACACCAAGGAAGCACAGCTCTGTGAGTCAACTGAGCAAGGCACCTAAGAGCTCACAGAGACTAAAACAGCAAGCACAGGGCCCACATGAGTCTACACCGGGTACGTTGCATATATATTATAGATATTAGCTTAGTATTTTTACAGGACTCTGACTAAGAACAAGTGGGTCTCTAATTCTTTTGCCTGCTTCTGGGATTCTTTTCCTCCTGATGGGTTGCTGTTTCCAACTTTAATATGAAAGCTTTGCTTCATCTTATATTTTGTCATGTTTGGATTTTTTCTCTTAGAAGTCTATTCTTTTCTAAGGAGAGACACAAATGGAGTGGATCAGGATGAGAGAAGTGGGGAGGAACTGGGAGGAGTAGAGGGAGGAGAAACTATATAATCAGGAGGTATTGTGTGAGAAAAGATTCTGTTTTCAAATAAACAAAAAAAAGCTTAAGGCCAGAAAAAAATCTCAAAACAAAACAAAACAAACAGAATATTGTGAGTAGAGAAGAAAAATAGTTTATTTCCTTATATACATGTGTTAGTGTTAGTGTTATATTTCCCTACAAGTTACCATAGTAAAAAACTGGGGTCCAGGTTTACCAAAACCTAAATGGAATGTTGTTTCATTGGTAGAATAGAAGGTTTGAGTACTAATCCATCACTTTTCTTCTCTCAAGACCTTAGGGTGTCTACAGTTTCCTTACTCAGATGCTGAATAAGCTTTGCTCACATAGAAGACTTTCTGCTGGGCTAAAGATGCTCAAATGTCTAAGATGAGCCTAAGGGAATCTTTTGGACACCAAAAGCATCTGTAGCATCTGCTCAGGTCATCAATACCACATCTTTAATCTACTTTAGAGATTAAAAAGCATAGGCACAAAAGTGTCGACTGAGATGCATGACCACCTCAGGGTACATCTTGTCCATCATTGCTGCAAGGATTTGAAAATCTGGGATAAAAGTAATTAGTGGTAATGAGTTAACCTTTTGCACAATGATTACTTCTATGTCTCCTTCTTATGTAAGTTTTAATACCTCATACTTAGGTGATATAAGTATGCTGGTCTACTTTATGTGGTTCTAGTGGGAGAATATAGTTTGCCAGGTATATAAAATAAATAAATAAAATAATAGTTGACACTGATTAGTTACTATAATAATATTCTAAATATACGATATGTAACAACTTAATAACCATTTCATAACACTGGAAATAACTATAGTTATAAACAGATTAGGAATTCGAAGCACAAAGAACATCTAAACAACTCCTGTGATACTGCTGTATAACAAACAACCCCCACAACAAAACCAAAATGCAATAACACCTATTTCTCACACTCACATGCTTGTAGCTTGGTATGGTGAACTAATCTGGGCTCACCTTCCTGGGTTCTAGACTATATATAAGGTTCACCCCAAGCTGCAGATTGAATTTGGGTTTGCTCAAAAATTCTCACACCAGCATCTATCTGGAACATGTTTTTCTTGAGGCTAGTGAGAAATAAACACACAAAACCAAATCAAGCCAAGTATATTTAACATTGGTGTTCTGTTTGGTAACTCTAAACAAAGAATATTACATAGCCAAATTCAGTACCACTGTGATGGAAATATATAGCTCCCATAGCATGGGTTAAAGAAGGTAAAATTTTTCAAAACACAAAAGCAGTGTTTGTTTTGCATTGTTACAGTATCCCGAGTCCTCAGGAAGGGCTGAAAGGAACTGGTGAGGATTGGACAGAAACTTAAAACTAACCTCTTAGAAATACATTTCTGAAATCAATCTATACTAATTATGACTCGTGGCCAAGAAGGAGAATAAAGAAAATCATTCTGCTTTTAGGATCAGAGGGCAAAATTCGAATCATAAACTACAAATAGCCAGATTCTAAAATGATAGATAGATAGCCAGGAGATACGTTTTTACATCTGGGCAGTGCCACTGGCTGGTGGCCTTACTCTGGTCTTTGGTTTTCTTCCAGCCTCAGCTTCTGCCACTGAAAAGGGAGGGATAAATCTTCATGAGCTTGAGCTCCTTGTTTTTAATAAGTTTGTGATTATTTGAGACCATTTACAGCTGAGGCCTCATCCCGGTAGCAGGTAGGAGCTGGCAGTGCAGAAGATGGGTGAATATTACCACTGCAAATAAGAACAAATCAATCTGGGACCTACATTCTACAAATGAAAGCAACCACAATCTTGTTGACAACAACTAATTTCCTTTAATCCCTCCATGACTTATAAAAACTGAAGCTGAATTTCCTGCAAACACTCTGATGCCTTCTTAATCCTGACGATGTCGCTGAACAAAAAGTTAGCTGAGTCAAGAATTTCAAACACACCCTTTTAGTGATATCTGCAGTTTGCACAAAGTATTATTTGGCTTTTGTGAGCTGGTCTACCAAAGGGCAATGAAATATCATTCCGGGAACAACTCAAATATCAAAGAAGGGAGAGGAAGGCCCCGTTGACTTTTCCTCCTCTCTACTTGATAAAGTGCTATTAGACTATTCCACAGCAGAGGCCTTTTAAAGGGAGAGATGCTTGTCTGATTGCTATACAAAGTCTACTGTTCTGTAGGCGAGCTGTTTAGACATAAGCTCCTTGAGACTAGGAATATATATTCTTCCCAGGTGTATCTCTTTCAGTCTCCTTGGTACTTTGCATATAGGAAGCTTCAAATAATTTTTGTCAAGTGACTGAATGAACAATTTACAAGTGAATATTAAGGAATGTTGCTCTCATATTCTTGAGAGTCATATCATTTAAACATATAATGGGTGTAATATGTGGCCTAAAGATCTCAAGCAAAACTATAAAGTTCAGAGTGCATCAGTGATCAGACCCCGGGAGCTATGGGTAATTCAAAGAATGGTTGAACACTCACTCGGGGATCACAAAATTCAATGCATAAAGGAATTACTTTATGCATTTCCACCAGAGCCAAGGTGGATTTACAGTTGAGACATCCAGATAGTGCAATAAAATCTAAGTTAAACTATTGAATAAAGATTCCTGGACCAGTGCATTCAATTTTAGCTTCTATAGGTGAAAGATAACATGTATGGTTCTTGCTATATTAAATATCCACTATGTAAAATTTAGCTAAGAGGAAAAAATGATTTTTAAAATGGGCAAGACTAAACCTGAACTCATTATATTGTCTAGCTATAGAGCAAATCTTAAAGAGTAAACTATGCCAGTTTGGTGTTTTGATCGTAAGCTACCACTTATGTAGTGTCGGTATATGATAAGTATTCTGTCTCTATCCTTTTAATTATACAGAAGGAAGGGAGGGAGGGAGGGAGGAAGGAAGAAGAAAGAAAGGAATGATAAAGATAGAAAGATAGGTAGATCGATAGATAGATAGATAGATAGACAGACAGACAGACAGACAGACAGACAAATGATAGACATGCACATATGTGTATAAAACCATGCAAAATATTTTTCACAATTGCTCTGTAAATCTGCTTATCTCCAAACTTGAGTTTACCCACATTCAGATTGGTATCTTGCCCAGGGTTCTGCAACCATGAAGTGTTAGCTAAACATTCATTGAGATTGCTATCTGCAGTGTCTTGCAATGTGTTGGTTTTCTTTCTTTTTTTTAAGATCATATATATATATATATAGTGGCTGTCTGCAGACACACCAGAAGAAGGCATCAGTTCCCATTACAGATGGTTGTGAGCTACCATGTGGTTGCTAAGAATTGAACTCAGGACCTCTGGAAGAATAGTCAGTGCTCTTAACCACTGAGCCATCTCTCCAGCCCCAATGTCTTGGTTTTCTGTCCTACCTTATGTATCACAGGAGGCCAGAAGATAGCAGCACTCATCAGAATTTGCCTGTACTCTTACATGGAGAAAGACCTGGCTTGCTTCCACCTATCTCGTATTTTACCTCACTTTATACTCCCCCATTTAGGTTGGTTTGACTTATCTTTCCACTTGTGTCCAAGTCCTGTCTCCACTCTCCTTCCTCAGCCATTCTCTGAACATAAGCCCCTTGTTGACAATTAGTAGCATCTTGCTGGATATTCATTGTCTTACTATAGTGACCACTCATTTATTGCAGATCTGCCTTCTCCAACATCTGTGCCCAATGTATGTTCAGCCAATTGTACAAACATAGTTCACCTTGTCTCATAGCATGCACCAAGCTGTACCTGCCATTTCATCCCCTAGCTTTGGAGGTGTGTATAGAGCTAAGCCCATGGCATTTTTCTGGTGGAGCTGTTGGCTGAATTGTGCTTTTAAAGTATCTACTGTCTTTGCTTCAGTTCCAGGCAACAGTGTGCTTCATGAGAAAAGCTTGCAACTCAAATAACAATAAGATCTTGTTCTCCAGATTCAACTGGGCTTTCACCTACTTGGCAAGTCCTTTACAACCTCTTATAGAAACTCAGGGTGCTCTGTAAGAGTCAGAGGGGATAGAGGCACCAAGAGAACATGGCCCACTGAGTCAATTAAGCATGGCTCACATGGACTCATAGAGACTGAAATGGCAGTCGTGGGGCCTGTATGGGTCTGTACCAGGTGAGATATATATAGATATATATATTACTGATAGCTGGCATTTTTTGTGGGACTCCTAACAGTGGGACCCGGGGTCTCTCTGCCTCTTTGGCCTGTTTGGGGGGCTCATTTCCTCCTATTGGGTTGCCTTGTACAACTTCAGTACGAAGGCTTTAGCCTCACTTACTGTATCTTGTTTTGTCCTGTCTTCCTGTCTTTTCTTGGAGAGCTGCTTTTTTCCATAGAGAAAATGGAGGGGGAGTGGATCTGGGAGAGAGGGAAGAGAGAGACAGCTTGAAGGAGTAGAGAAAAGAGAAACTATGGTTGGGATGTAAAAATGAAAATTAAAGAAGAAATATGAGTAATTTGGAAAGTTAGGTTAAAAAAAAAAAAAAACTCTGGTGGCTAACCTGCACAAAGTGCCCAAACCTTCTCCTCAGACCTGATCGACCACTTCTTTCTCCTTTCTCCCACATCATTCTCAGTTCTCTTCTCCCTACACAACTGCCAGTGAATGTAAGCAGATGTGCCAGTATTTAAACTCCAAAGGACACAACCACATCCTCTTCTCATTTCAGAGTTTATAGGCTTTAAAATCAGCTATTCTCTTTAAATGAAAGAAGTAAATTTAGAGACCGATGAATCTAAACACATTTTTCACCCTTATGATTTTATATTTGGGTACATACTATGGGATGGCCTAACCATTCAGAGGGTTAGTTTCCACATCTCTGAAATAAACACACTAAACCTAATTGGAGAGAGCTCATTAGATTTCAACAATACACACCACACACAGTTTTAGGTAGGTACGTTATTACGATAACGTTGGTGCTATCTCCACCTTCTGTTAGTAAAACCGTATGCTTCTTTGTCTTGAATGCATTGTTCATCATAGATGAGCAGGTGGCAAAGGAGCTGACCATCAGGAAACAAAGAGAGGAAGGGAAAAATCAGCATCCCGTTACCCACTTCAAGGGCATGCCTTCACCTGAAGGCCCACTTTCTCCCACTAGATCTCAAGAGCCACAGCTTCTAACACACCCAATAAGCACAAGCTGTTTACCAAGCCTTTAACACACTGTTGCTGTGGAAACAAATTTTAGGATTAAAATCGCAAGGTCAGGAGGATGAAGGATGCAAAATAAAGCCATGCAGTTTGGTATGAGATAATGAAGTTGACCTGAAGAAAGGGAGAGTAAGGCTCTGGAAAAAAAAAAAAACAAAAACAAACAATAGTTGTGGCAGCCTCCAAATGGCATCCGTGAAGCAATGCCATGTCACTTTCCCCAGGAATGTACTTGAAGCAGTACCATTTTACTTGTTATATCTAATGTATTTAATAACAGCAGGCTAAATCGTAAGAACAGCTTCTAAGAAAGCATCTGCCTACCCAAGGGGACCACTACAGACTCGCCCAAAGGCAACTAATCAAATATTAGGTAGCCCGGGAAAAATGCAGTTACATATCTGTAACTACACTTGCTGACCATCGGAATGCCTCTGTGGTTGAACATCCTTGAAATTGAAATTAAGATGACCTCACTGTATTGGAAACTAAGGTACCAAGGTATTCTCCTAAATGCCTACACAAACAAATGAGCTGAAGCTGAAGAAGGCCTGATTATCATAATAACATTTGCACTTTCGGAATCATAAGAGGAAATACCTTTAAAGAAAGATCTGGCAAGCCATGATTTAAGACAGAAAAAGGGTCACCTAACCTCATGAATATGTCACCTGTTTCATAAGCGCTCATCAAAACTTCTTTAAAATCCGGGTTGTAGAACCCACAAGACTGCTTCTCACTTTGGGTTGACCCACTCCAGTCTCTCTCTGAAGTGCTTGCTTTCTTTGGTTTTGCTTCCGTCCCTTTGTTAAAAAACGTAAGAGACCTCCCACATCTTTAACAACATTGACCTTTTGTAGACATTCCACATCCAACCTATAACAGTCCCCATGGGTTGGGCCTAAGGGTTGGCTGTAACAAATATGAAAACAAATGCCCTTAACCACAAGGGTCAGCTCATGAATGTGACACAAGTATGCCCCACCTTAGACTCTCTCTCTCTCTCTCTCTCTCTCTATATATATATATATATATATATATATATATATATGAATTCCATAATTCCTAGGATTATATTCTACCATGAAAATATTGAGTTTTCAATGGGATATTTGTGACAGAGGGAGAACCAAACTAGGAAATGGTTGCTAGAAGAGAATGAAGCTAAGAGATTTAAATGGCATTGCTTAAATACACAAATCTTAGAACCCCTGCTATTCTGAGACAATTGATTCCAGTTTGTCTTAGATTTGTTTGTGCTGGTGTTTTGTCATCTAAGACTGAGACCTCTGACGTCCACATTGCTGAATCCTAAAACACAGTGTGCTGCATGATATGTGTGTGATGTGTGTCACCAGCACTCCTGGGGTCCAGATGAGACTTGACACCTTCCCAGAAGAATGTCTCTCTTCTCTCCTCACAGCTCCATCAGAGGTGTTTTCCACTCTTAACCCCAACATCCCGAGTTTCTCCACTCATCTGATGACTGCTTTCTATTGGACCCAATAGGACACTGCAGCACATGGTTCTCTTGAATTGGGGCTGTAGCTCAGTGGTAGAAGACTTCCTCCCCTGCATGAAGCCATGAGTTCAATCTTCAGTATCATTAAACATATAAATGTAAGTGTTGGATTGTACGTGAAAGAAAATGTGATCCTCATAAACTACTATGAAAAAGGTCCTTCATAAAGGCACGAAGTCTTTTTGAATAAAGTGGGGTCACTCATTAAGGCATAACTCTTTCGCCTTCCATGTCTCCCCTTTTTTTCCTCTCCCATACCTCCAACCTAAGCCCACCCAACCTGTATAATCACACTCATTCCTCCATCTGGTCTTTTGGAAAGATTCCATCTGTCACTTTGTCACTAAATTAAGCTTTCAAAATTGCTACCTTCCAGCACGCTCCTTTTCTAAGAAAAAAAATCAAAAAAAAAAAAAAAAAAAAAAAAAAACATTGCAGGAAGCTTTTCAAATAAAAACCATTCCCTTCTCATTAATCTATTATTGCCCCCAACTGAAACCCCTGCATTTATCTAGTGTTATCTTGGAGCCAAACACTCTTACTAAAATGCATGTTCTACTTTCTTTGGGCTACAAGACTTTGGTCAATTTATTTCATAATATACTAGCAAAGCTCCTATAACCATACCCATTTCCTTCTGCCCCTCACTTCTTACATTTTGTTGTGTCTAACACTTTTTAAGATTAGAATTATATGCCATGAAATTCACATGCCTAAACAGCATAACGTTCACTGATTTTTAATACATAAAATAAATCCTTGTATTGGTTTGGTTTGCTTCTTTTGTTTTGGTTTCGATTTTTAGTAAGTTGTACAATCATCACCACAATCCAGGTTTAGAATATTTTCATCAACTTGAAACTGTCTCCTTGGGGGCTAGAGACATTACTCACTAGTTAAGAGTGCTTCTTGCTCCTCTAGAGGGTCAGATGACTTATACCTACCTGTAACTCCAGCTCCAGGACATCCAATGACCTCTTCTGTCCTCTTGGGTACCCACATGCATGTGACATTTGTGCACATAAACACACACACACATAAATACAATCTTTAAAAATTAGTGGGGGATGGAGAGATGAGATGGCCCCATAGTTTAGACCATGTTGTGTACTTACAGAGTACCCAAGTGGTTCCTAGCCCTTCTATCGGGCAGTTTACAGCCACCAATAACTCCAGCTCCAGGAGGGTCCCCCAAAAGTCACCTGTACTCACATGAACATACGTACTTACAAATACATACAGAGAGGTGAAAATAATAACACTAAACAAAGGCCTATTCTTTATGACCATGTGCAGTTGGCCTTCATGTCTACCTTCAGCCCCACTTTGTGATTCTGCCCACTTGTGGGCTCTGCACATTCCATGCGTGGGTAATCCTAGAACACTCTGGTTTTACACATTTCACTTGTCTTTATCTTTGGTACACACAGGATCCATCACAATGTCCTCCCTCCTTTGACCCTACATTGCCTTTGCACCACCATGGTTGTTAAATGTTGTTGCCTTGCGGTGCAACCTAGCACGAAGCACTTTAATAAATTTCCTTGAATTCCTTCTGATCTGTGGTTTTCATCTTCATTACTCAGACTCTCCAGGCGGACCTACAGGCTTCAGCTCTTCCTTGGTTGCTTCCTACAGCTATCTTATGTTTTCTGGCCACAAAAAAAAAAGATGAAAAGACTTTATGAAAAGCATTGGACACGTTTGGCAAGAAAATAAATGTTCTTTGAAAATAAAATGATGGATTGGGTCTGACTACTTACACTTCTCTTTACCAAAAACAATTACCAAGAGTCACCCTCGGGTGGGAAAGAGAAAACTGGATGGGTAGCCTGCTGGTTCCCACAGACTTTATGCCACAGTACCTAGCTGCTGGCTATCTGGACAAAGCCATACTAATTTTTAGAAGACCCACTGTCATTACAAGAAGATGTTTTTAGTAACTGAATAGGATAGACTCGATGTCTACTAACTAAAATGTGTTTCCATCTCAGTATCTGGGTAATATCTCACAGGCAGGGGCAGCTGAACAAATAAGTAAGTGGGTACATGATGAAGACTACAAGTATTGGGGAACCTTGCCAGAGAAATCTCAGGATAGCCAAGAGTCAGAGTCAAGGAGTTAACATTAGCTTCAATAGCTAATTTCAGTTTGCACATAAGGCATAAGGCAAAAAATAAATAAATAAATAAATAAATAAACAAACAAACAAACAAACAAAGAGAAAAGAAAAGAGAGAAAGATTTTCACTTTTTACATATCAATTTATCAAAAACACAAAAACAATGGTTAGAATGTATCAGAACCCAATGTGAAGTGAGTCTCCCATATGTACACAGAAATATGCCCTGCTTGGTCCAGGCTACCTCACTCACATTTGAGGGCAATCTTATCTGTCACTTCTTCTTCTGGCTAGCATTTCTTTATATCCTCTGTAAATTATGTTCCTGTTTAAGCTTGTCTTATTATAAGAAATCTTTTGATAAGTATCTGCCAAGTGCAGGCCTTGTTTTAAGAAGTTTTGACAAAGCAGCAAGCAAAATGAAAGCAAACCCACCCTGCATCCCTGGGCCTCTCTGTCTGATGGATCACGTGCCATGGAGTTTTGCTGTTTCAGTGTGTGAATTCCAAATACCAGGGAACCAAAAATCAATCCTGTTGTAGCTGCAATATCAAGATAATGAAGGAAGCATTGTTAAACTGAATGCCCGCTGGTTAGATAAATGTGTCAGTAAGCCACTCTTCAACCAGCACATCAGGGACTGCCACAGGGCCCGCCCAAAGAGAAGAAACATACCTAACCCTCCTATCAAAGCTGCTTCCTGCCCTAGCTCAAAGGTTAGGTTAGCTAACTTAGCAAAGGTCAAAGTGCTAATAAAAATGAAGTATCCTGGGCTGGGGAGATGGCTCCCTAAGTAAAGACACTTATTTCAAAATACGATCACTGGAGTTTGATCCTTAAGACCTACATGGTGGAGAGAATCAATTCTCACAATTTGTTCTTTGATGTCCACATGCTTGTTCATGAGCACACACAGAGACACACACACATACACACCAAAACAGATAGGTGATAGATAGATAGTTAGATAGATAGATAGATAGATAGATAGACTTTTAAAATTTTAATGAAATATCAAGAATTTAAATGCATTTATTTAATACAGTAATTAAAATCTCTCTCTCTCCCTCTCTCCCTCTCTCTCTCTCTGTGTGTGTCTCTCTCTCTCTCTCTCTCTCTCTCTCTCTCTCTCTCTCTCTCTTTCTCTCTCTCTCTCTCTGTGTGTGTGTGTGTGTGATTTAAAACATTTGGAAGTTCATCCCATAAGTGACTGTTCACTATGAGAAAGAAAAAGATAGCAAATACAGAAGCAGAAACAAAAGAACGACATAGTTGTTGTTTGCCTTTGCAAATTAAGCAGATGTTACCTAGAGAGACATTCTTCATGATATGTGCTTTTATCTAAGATGTGTAAATGTCCCCAGTCCTAAGACTAATAAGAATAAAGGGGCACAGAATACTGAATGCATGATTTAGCATTAACCTAAAACTACTGGGTGATTCTATATTAACAATGAATTTTGAGTATTGTATTATGCTGCTTACTAATTACTGCATAGCTGAATCACATTCTCTTAAATATCCAAAACGTATCCAAGGCCCCTATAAGTGTAAGCATCCTTTATGTGTCACAGCATCTAACAGGAAGCTTAGCTACAGACTTAGCTTAAGGAATGGGAATACATTTAGAAAATCTAGTCTAGAACCGAATGTTTTGCTTGTCAAATTTTCTCTTCAAGATTTTATCCTGCTAATCCATGTCATTGAGGACAGCACCAGCTTTTGTTATATTTCCAGATCATTCCAGAAGACCCCATCAGTTATTATTTATCTGATCGAATGATGGAGAGGAAATCAGACTTCATTTGAAAAGTGAGCTCTGCTGCGTTTACTGAATGCCTGTTAGAAATTCACACTAAGAGGTAGGTTAGAGAAGAAGAGGAGAGGGGAGAGGAGGGGCATGAAGGAGGGGGAGAGAAGAGGAGGGGAGAGGAGCAGAGGTAGAGGAGAGGAGAGGAGAGGGAGGAAGTGTGTTCTCACACACGTGGGTGGGTAAGCATCTTCAGAAAGCCCCTCAGCCGCTCTGGAGTTGCTGCAGCCTGTACCATGGAAACAGTGGTTACCATGGAAAGCGAGCACTATTGTGACGAGCTAAAGAAAAGCCTTATGTAAAATCATCTTCCCATGTAACCTTAGACTTTCCAGCATTTTTTAAAAAATGACAGGATTAGAGCACAGTCCTCTGGGGAGTCTCAGGCCTCTCAATGATCTTCCACAACAATCTAGAAATCGAGATGATAAACTGCCGGGCAGCGTGTACCTTGCTAAAGGGCCTGACAAGCAGTTAGGTGGAGAAATTGCCCCCATCGTTTATCTATGGACTACATAGCACACTATTAAATATTTTTCTGTTAAAACCTACAAAGTATTACAAATGAAGAGCAAACATGGCTAAAATTAACTTAAAGCCAATGGTTCCCGACTTCTGAAATCAGAATTGATGGGTTTCATCTGAGTTATCTGTTAATAGCCTTTCTTGGTGCCCTGTGTTACCATAATCTCCAAAGCTCTGGACAAACCAGTACATTTGTTTATCTTTATCACTCTTTGCTTACTAAAGAAGTTGTTTTTATTAAAGAGATCAATCACCAGCCAGCTCACGGTTTAATAGCCTGTGTGTGCTGCATACAAGGTGGGGGGAAACAAGCAAAAAATAAGGATAAAGGGCGAGAGACCTGTTTTAAACAAGCCCCCCCCCCAAGCATTGAAAAAGTAATAAAATAAGCTTTCACTATTATATATGATGTCAGACATATACATGCGCATACACATATATGAATCAGAGGCAGAAAACTTAGTTCCAAAATTATTAACACAAAGCCTTTTTAAATGTAAAACGCTGATTGGTGCCTTCACCCAATTTCCTCCTCTGGTCGCTTTAATGAACAGTCAAGAGATGCTAAGTGGATAGACAGGAAGTACATTATGTGTCTCACTCCTCTCTCTCTCTCTCTCTCTCTCTCTCTCTCTCTCTCTCTCTCTCTCTCTCTCTCTCTCTCTCTCTCTCTCTCTCTCTCTCTCTCTCTCTCTCCTACTTGAATGAGAAAGCCGATACGGTTGGGTATCTCACAGCCCAGCCGTGGAGCCCACGGCATGCCCTGGCTGAGGATGGGTGTTTAGGCCCTTCCTCAGCTTGGCTCCCGAAATGCTCTCCTGTCCGCAATCTCTCATTGCCAAAACACAACATCATATTTTATCTCATCTTATGGGATTAAAAATATTGATTGAAAATTTCACTGGAAGCTTTTCTTTAAAAGACACTTTCTCCCAATCCTTTTCTTTCTACCCTGGTGCGAGTCAGCTATTTTTCTTGCCAAAATGCAGGAAAGCAATTAGGCTCAAGGGTTTTATAAGCTGTACCAGTTCAGGGCAAATCTATTGAACTTTGCTGAGAAATTCTTGTACATGCACTGTGAAATTTTTGATGGTTTTATCCCCTTTCTTGATAATGACTTAGTTTTAGAAACCTGTGCAACCTGTGTTGCCGTCTGCCTTCCAAAGGAGGCCCTCCAATTAAAGAGCCGCATGGTTAATGGGGAAAGCCGTGAGTTTCCTCTGTAAAGCGCTGCTGCTTCCAGTATACACTAGGCAGAACTGGAGCTAACATGCAAAAGGCATTTAGCAGAAGCAGCACCAGTCGGTTAGTGGAAAAGGCTGAGGCAATGTACTCCTCTCCGTTTCTCAAGTACCCGCAGGAGGAAGAAACAGATCAGCTGTCCCTGTCACAGGTGATCACAATCACGTCTCAGAGAGAACATATGGCCGTGTTTATAGCCATCAGGCAGCTTCTCACAGAGCTACGACACCATGTGTCCACCAACTAGCCTTCCTGATTGCAGCTAATTAGAGCGGAGATGAGAGGCATTTTAAAAATAGTATGAAGGCATAGGGTTACCCAAAGCCCCTGAGCCTATTTTTAATAATTTTTTTCTTGCATATTTATCTGTGAGATCCCCTAGAACTGGAATTACAGACAGTTGTGAGCTGCCATGTGGGTGCTAGAAATTAAACCTGGGTCCATTGGATGAGCAGTGTGCTGAACCACTCCACGTTCCCCAAGCCTATTTTTAAGAGTAGGTAACAAGAATGAGTAATACAATATTATGACAAGTCAGAGGTGGACAGTTTGCGTAAGTCTTTCTCTAAGAAGGGAGACCTAATACAATTATTCTACCAATGAAATGAGGAAGCAAAAATTGCATAAATGCTAAGAAATGATACCAGCATGATGAATCAGGTGACATGTTACCTGGGAAGCCTACAGAGGTAAGAAATTATTTGAAAATCCCTAAAGTACCTTTTTGGGGGACATATCCTAAAACAAACTATCAGAGCATCATGGCGATTCACTGTACAGTGAACAAACTCAGGTCAATAAGTCATACAGAGACTTGAGTCCTGTGACACAGACCTGTAATCACAGCTACCAGAGAGACTAAAGCAGGAGGATTGCAGATTCAAAGCCAGACTGGACTGTAGGATGAATTTGAGTCCAGCCTAGATAACTCAGTAAGACTCTGTCTCAAAATGAAAGGAGATCCAGACATAACTCAATGCTTGAGTGTTTGCCCTGTGTGTGAAAGGACTCGAGTTCATCACTCAGTGCTGCAGAAATAAACCCATACACAGATGTGTTCTGCTTTACTGAATATATGTTTTAGCCCAGCTTATGGCCCAACAGGATTCTTTTCCATCTTTTTAATGCCTAAGTCACAGGCATACAAGAAGCGTAAGTCACAGACTGTCTTCCACAGTGTAGCAGACCTGAGATCTCTAACTCTTTCCTTTCTGCGTTTGTGGAATTTCTTCCACAGGCCTCTAGAAAAATAAACAATAAGAATAATAAAGGCTTGGCTATAGATGAGCCTACAGAGAGTGTGCCCAGGCCTCCTCCAGTTGAAACCTCAGTTTCCTAATTCCCCTCTTTGTACAGTGTGCAGTGTTCATCACCAGTGGGAGGCTCTCGGTGTGTGATTGTGTGTGCACTCATCATCTCTTGCAGACACTTCTTCCTTCGGGCTCTTTCAAAGTCCGAGGACGTGTAATTGTGTCATTTTTCCCCCTCTATTTCTCTGCTTTGCTGAAGCCAGACTATAATGACATTAGATAGGTCGCATGATGGCGATTTAATGGCCTGAGCTCAATCCACAGGTACATCACTGTGGTCGCCTTGGGATCTGTTCTCATTGCAGTGGCATGACGGAAAATGCCAGCAGAGAAACAATAGATGGCTCACTGAAGTGTTGGAGACAGTGTGTCTGTGAGCACAGAGGATGCTGACCCTTATACCCCATCAGCCAGCAGCTATGTAGTTACTCTGCTGCCCCTCTCTCTGCCGCTACCCTCACTGACAACAAAAGAGCCTTCCTCGACAGCATCCACTGCTGTCCTGTGTGTATGGTCACACACAGCACGAATACATGGACATACACACCACGCATGGAGAAAGCTCCACCGATGGCTTATTGTCTCTAAGGATAAGGAACATAATTTAAGTTAAATTTAAATAAATTAAATAAAATATGTCTTTTAAATTAAAAGACATATGCACTGAGGTGCTAGGGATGTGGCTCAGTCAGTTAAGTACTTACTGTGAAAACCCTCAGTTTGGATGCCAAGAACCCATGCAACAAAGTCAAACTTGGTGACATGCTTTTAATCCTGGCACTGCAGAGCCAGAGCCAGAGCCAGAGAGAGCCCTGGGACTCACTGGACAGGCAGGCAAGCATCAAAGGCAACCTCCAGGCCAATGAATGACTCTCAAAATGAACGAGGTGGATGACACACAAGCATTGACACACAAACATCTCCACCAGGCATGTGTGCACCCCCCCCCGCCACCCCCACCCTCCCCGTGCAAACATACTCATATAGCAAAACAAACACGATGATTAAATTAAGGAATTCTCAAGGCATCTTGAAAAAAGACCATAAATTAAAGCATTAAGATGTTCATAAAAATGAGCTACTGTTTATGGTCTGTCTTGGTTATCAACTTGACATTTGGAATCAAGCAGCTGGGTATACCTGTAGGGAATTTTCTTGACTGGCCCATCTAAGGTTGGAAGGTCCACATTAAATCTAGGCCACAACATTTTTGTGGCAGTGCTCATAAAAGAACATGGAAGAAGGAATCCCTTTGTCTTTTGCTTTTGCCTGCTTGCCCTCACGCTGGCTGGCAAGTTCATCTCTCCTGTTGCTGAGGCATCTCTTCACTGTTGTTAGAACCTCCTTCAGGATTCCAACATAGAGCAAAACCACGTCACATATCCAGCCACGTGACTGAACAACTACTGTATTCTTGGCCTTTCCATGGGTAGACACCCTTTGTTGGTCTAGCCAAACTGCAGCCAATAAGCCACTCTAATAAATCCTCTTTTAATATATGTATGTTATGTACATTCATATACATTCACATATGCAGATGTTCTTATTCTATCAGCTTGTTTCTTCTAGAGAATCCTGACTCACACAGCTACAGACTGGGTTATCCACAGTTATATACTTACTATGTATTCCAGCCCTGGTGACCATTTCCATTTCTCAGGGAATTTCATAGCATGGCACTGTGGATTTAAAAAAAAAAATACACCTCTGTCAATGAATCAGAAGATAAGCATGTGTATGTCTATATCTGCATATGCTTTATATTGTATGTGAATATATTTTATTAAATATAAAATATAAAAATACATTAATTTTATAGAAGGACGTCATACAACTATCAGTAGATATTATTGTTATGTTAATTTTTGTTGTGATTAACTCAAAAATGGTGGCCAAATTTTATAGCCCACTGACAAAATCTGATCCATAAAAGGCCAAATGTAATCCATTGTATATTAATTATTCTGGGCTTTAGAAATCCATCAAGAGTTGAATAAATGACAGAGACACTATATCAACCTACTTTTTAAAAAAATGATGACTTTTGATTCAAAATGAACACCAGTTCCTGAAAAAGGATAATCTGTGACCTAGTCAGTGGAAATACTATAATTATACTTCCCTCTGGGCAATTTGTAGTGCACCTTTTTATGAAAAACTTTGAGAAGTCTTAAATAGAGGAAACCTGTGTAGATTTATTTCTCAGCCTTACTTGCCCCAATTTTTTTCCTTTATCAAAATGTATTAACAAAAACAACCAATCCACTGAACATGCCCTGTGCCTTTAGTAGTACAGTAAAGTTCAAACGCTTCACTCTGCAGCCCCCTTGTGTTCAGCCTAGCCCCATGCTACAGTGATGAGCAATGAGGGATGGAATTCCTAGAGGTCTGTTCATTTCCAAAACAAGAAAGCCCTATTTTATCTTTTCATGACTGCCTGTTCTAGTTTGGACCCTAAATATTCCCCGAAGTCTCATTGAGTAAAGCATCGGTTGCCATCCTGTGGTGATGGTGGGAGGTAGTGGAATTTTTAAGAGCTGAAGTCCAAAGGGAGGAAGTTAGGTCATTGGATTCTGTCCTTTGAAGGGGATGCTGGGAAACTGTTTTCTTCCTGAGTCGCCAGTCTTTGCTTTCTAGTCAGTGTGAGAGGGTAACTTTGTTCTACCTACCCTCTCTCCAATCACGTTCTGCCTCACATGGCCCCAAAATAACAAAGCAGAATGACAGTGAATGAATTGAAACCAGAGAAAGGAGAGTCAAAAGAAATCGTTCCTCATTTTAAAATTATTTATCTTAGATCTTTTGTACTAGATTCTAGTACAATGTTCTAGTAACTAGATCATTACCTAGCATATTGCTTTTTCCTTCAGCCTTTCCTCCTAGCTACAAGTCAGTATAATAGCTACTTTGTGATTATAGGGTCAAGGAATAATGGCTTTGTCTTTTTAGTACTGTAAGGGAGAAAGGTGGCAAAAATATGAGTTTTTCAATTGAACCACTGAGACAGCATGATTCTGACAGACTCTGAACTGTCTACTCTTGGATTTATTATTATATTCAATGAACAATTGCTTTTTGTTTATGGCAGGGTAGTATTTAAACAAGTACCTCCTGGACTTCAGGGACTGTATAAGTAGTATCTGGGGATTTTTTTTTTTTTTTAAATGGGAATTCTGATTAAGAAGGTCTTGGCTGGGACCCGGGTTTCAAAGAGGTAATGCTGATTGGTGAGTTGGACATGGAGCAGCAAGCCAGGAACTTTCTGATACACCAAACAAAAGACCACCATACTCCATCTAACCCAAGAAATTCATCTTCTAGAGAATTCTGTCCCTGTGTATCATTCAACTCTTTTTAGATGTCAGAATCCAGGAGTAGTAATATATTGTGGATTTATTGGGCTCTCTGTGGGTCAGATTTTGCCAGGGGCCCATAACTTGTTAACTACTATCCATGAGTTAATCACACACACAAAAAACATCCTTTTATTGTGAGGAATCATTTTGAAGGAGGGCTTCACTTGCTGTGTCATTCAGATGGGGACTTCCTCCTGACTCTGTCTTTCAAAGCATAACATTGGTCATTGTGGCCCAAGGCTGTATCAAAGCTACAGCAAACCTTGGTGCATCATAAAGAAGTGGCAGTCTCCACAGATTACCCTGCACTTACTTATGTAGCACAAATGGGAGTAAGGTGATTCTTTAACATTCATATGATGCTAAATTTCTTAAAGACCTATCTA
The DNA here is from genome assembly GCF_011762505.2 of Arvicanthis niloticus. Lineage (NCBI taxonomy): Eukaryota > Metazoa > Chordata > Mammalia > Rodentia > Muridae > Arvicanthis > Arvicanthis niloticus. The sequence continues at coordinate 98,468,014 of NC_047661.1, forward strand.
ATCTTGTATACATAGCTATGGAGTCTAAGATTAAAATGGGCCAGTATAATCTTTAAGTCCTACAGAGAAGTGAGGGAATGCTGAGCTAAACGGGATTAATCCAGAGTGCCCAGGTCTCAGTACATAAGTCTGTAAAACAGGTTTCCTCTTTTGTAGAGAAAATGCCTTTCTGAAGAGAACACAGACTCCTCAATAACACTGTGCCTTTCACCGGGTAGCTATAACCCAGCAATATAAAAGGCCAAGTTTGCACTTCTAAACTTGCCTACTGCCTGGTTTTAAGCAATAGCTTAAAATTGAAAATTGAAAATTTTTAAGCAAAGTCAGCCATTTTGTTCTGATCATGATTCACAAAGGTGTTGGCAAATCTCCCATGTCTGTGGGGACACCGGGTCCCAAATGATAGCTTTCTTGACCCTTTCATTAAAATGTGGGGCCTTCTGACCTACGTGGGCTTTTGAAAGATGTCCACATCTTACTTTTTTCACCCTTCTGCAATAAGAAACACTTTGCATAGGGTATGTGAATATGATGGAGTATATCATGCATTCTTTATGGTTTAAATAAAAAAATGAGAGTTTTAAGAACAAGTGGAAATTGGGGAAGAGGCAGGGAAAGCTTGCATGTCTACAAAGTTCTATTTTTTTTTCCTTTGAAGTAATCAGTAAAGAAAGAATACAAGCATTAGATGTTAAATGCTATCATCAAACAGAAGCTAACTTTTAAGCATTTAGACCAGCAAAAGAGGAGTTCAGAGGGCAGTCTTCAATAACCTTTGTCCTCTTCTTGACTGCACACCCACACCTAGGCTCTGCCAAGCAGCTTTTAGCACAAGTACTGTTCATGCCTTCTGTGGCTCTCGGCGCTCATATGGTTGATGAGGAGCCTTTAATTAGTCATTAGCCAATTTCATTTTGGATTTGTATAATAATCTTCACTCAAAGCTGAGGAACTTAGGTCAAATTTAAAAGCAGATGTTCTCAAGGCCAGAAAGCTAGACCATGGGCTTTGGGAGAAAAAAAAGTCATTGAAAACTGTAAAGCTTTGTCACGTCACTGATTTCAATGACATTTCTGCAAATTTCCATTTACACTCAAGTACTCTTTCGTGTGACATGAGGGCTAGCACTTACCCACACAGACAGAAAAGACATAAGACAGGAAACCAATAGACATAGACACTGAACTCAGCGTAGACCCCAATTGGGGCACTAGCTCATCTCTTAGCTTCTGTGGCACTCTATATTTCTTTTTTTTTTTTAATTATTTTTTATTGGATATTTTATTTACATTTCAGATGTTATCCCCTTTCCCCATTTTCCCCTACCCAGAAACCTCCTGTCCCATCCCCCCTCCTCCTGATTCTATGAGGATGTGCCCCCACCTATCCCCCCCCAACTCCCACCTCCCTGCCCTCGAATTCCCCCACACTAGGGCATCCATCCTTCACGGGATCAAGGACCTCCTCTCCCATCTATGCCCGACATGGCCATCCTCCCTTACATAAACAACTGGAGCCATGGGTCCCTCCCTATGTGCTCCCAGGCTGGTGGTTTAGACCCCAGGAGCTCTGGTTGGTTGGTATTGTTGCTCTCCTCATGGGGCCACAAACCCTTTTAGCTCCTTCAGTCTTCTAACTCCTCCATTGGGAACCCCATGATCAGTTCGATGGTTGGCTGTGAGCAAAGACCTCTGTATATGTCAGGCTCTGGCAGACCTCTAAGGAGACAGCTATACCAAGCTTCTGTCAGCATGCACTTCCTGGCATCCACATCAGCATCTGCCTTTGGTGACTGCACATGGGATGGATACCCAGGTGGAACAGTCTCCAGACAGCATTTCCTTCAGTTTCTGCCCTACACTTTGTCCCCATATTTGCTCCCATGAGTATTTTGTTACTCCTTCTAAGAAGGACTGAAGCACCCACACTGTGGTCTTCATGAGCTTCATGTGGTCTCTGAGTGGTATCTTGGGTGTTGTGAGCTTTTGGGCTAATATTCACTTATCAGTGAGTGCATACCATGTGTGTTCTTTTGTGATTGGGTTACCTCACTCAGGATATTTTTTATTTCCATCCATTTGCCTAAGAATTTCATGAATTTATTGTTTTTAATATCTGAGTAATACTCCATTGTGTAAATGTGCCACATTTTCTGTATCCATTTCTCTGTTGAAGGGCATCTGGGTTCTTTCCTGCTTCTGGCTATTATAAATAAGGCTGCTATGAACATAGTGGACCATGTGTCCTTGTTATATGTTGGAGCATGTTTCAGGTATATGCCCAGGAGTGGTTTAGCTGGGTCCTCAGGTAATGCTTTGTCCAATTTTCTGAGGAACCGCCATACTGATTTCCAGAGTGGTTGTATCAGCTTGCATTTCTACCAGTGGAGGAGTGTTCCTCTTTCTCCACATCCTCACCAGCATCTGCTATCACCTGAATTTTTATCTTCGCCATTCTGACTGGTGTGAGGTGGAATTTCAGGGTTGTTTTGATTTGAATTTCTCTGATGACTAAGGTTGTTGAACATTTCTTTAGGTGCTTCTCAACCATTCAAGTTTCCTCAGTTGAGAATTCTTTGTTTAGCTCTGTATCCCATTTTTAATGGGGTTATTTTGTTGTTTGGTATCTAATTTCTTGAGTTCTTTGTATATATTGCATATTAGCCCTCTATCAGATGTAGAATTGGTAAAGATCTTTTCCCAATCTGTTGGTTGCCATTTTGTCTTATTGACAGTGTCCTTTGCCTTACAGAAGCTTTGCAATTTTATGAGATCTTATTTGTCAATTCGTAATCTTAGAGCATAAGCCATTAGAGTTCTGTTCAGGAACTTTTCCCCTGTGCCTAGGTATTCGAGGGTCCTCGCAACTTCTCTTCTATTAGTTTCAGTGTATTTGGCTTTATGTGAAGGTCCTTTATCCACTTGGACTTGAGCTTTGTACAAGGAGATAAGAATGAATCAATTTGCATTCTTCTACATGCTGACCTCCAGTTGAACCAGCACCATTTGTTGAAAATGCTGTCCTATTTCCACTGGACGGTTTTAGCTTCTTTGTCAAAGATGAAGTGATCATAGGTGTGTGGGTTCATTTCTGGGTCTTCAATTCTATTCCATTGATCTTCCTGCCTGTCTCTGTACCAATATCATGCAGTTTTTAATCACTATTGCTCTGTAGTACAGCTTTAGGTCAGGGATGGTGATGCCCCCAGAAGTTCTTTTATTGTTGAAAATAGTTTTTGCTGTCCTGGGTTTTTTGTTATTTCAAATGAATTTTCAAATTGCTCTTTCTATCTTTATGAAAAATTGAGTTGGAATCTTGATGAGGATTGCATTGAATCTGTACACTGCTTTTGGCAAGATGGACATTTTTACTATATTAATCCTGCCAATCCATGAGCATGGGAGATCTTTCCATCTTCTGAGATCTTCTTCAATTTCTTCAGAGACTTGAAGTTCTTGTCATACAGATCTTTCATTTACTTGGTTAGCTTCACACCAAGGTATTTTATATTATTTGTGACTATTGTGAAGGGTGTTGTTTCCCTAATTTCTTTCTCAGCCTGTTTATCCTTCGAGTAAAGGCTACTGATTAGTTTGAATTAATTTTATATCCAGCCATTTTGCTGAAGTTGTTTATCAGGCTTAGGAGTTCTCTGGTGGGCATTTTGGGGTCACTTAAGTATACTATCATATCATCTGCAAGTAGTGATATTTTGGTGGCACTTTATCTTATCATCTGCAATTTATAAATACATGATAGAATAACTTGTTGGGTCCTCTCCCATCTAGGCTACTCACATTCAATATAAACTTGAGAATATCTCCCATCATAAAAACTTACATGGTGTTGTGAGATGAATTATGCCCCATCAGAGAATATATTAACATCCTAACCCACTTGTGCCTGTGCTCCTAATGCTATTGGAAGCAGGTTCCCTGCATGGGTACAAAAGTAAAGATGGAGTCACTGTTGTGGGCCCAGAGCCAATATGATTGTTATATGTATATCTTAGTCATAGTTTCTATTTCTGCATAAAACATCATGACCAAGAAGCAAGTTGGAGAAAAAAAGGGTTTATTCAGCTTATATTTCCGCATTGCTGTTCATCGCCAAAGGAAGTCAGGACTGGAAGTCACACAGGGTAAGAACTTGGAGGTAGAAGTGGATGCAGAAGCCATTGAGGAATGCTGCTGACTGGCTTGCTTCCTGTGGCTTTCTCAGCTTGCTTTCTTATAGAACCCAAGACTACCAGCCCAGGGATGGTACCACCTACAATAGGCTGGGCCCTTCCCCCTTGATCATTAATTGAGAAAATGCCTTACAGCTGGATCTCGTGGAGGCATTACTCAACAGAGGCTCCTCTCTCTGTGATAACTCCAGCTTGTGTCAAATTGACACACAAAATCAGCCAGTATAATATATAAGAAATAGCAATGTCAGAGCAGAGATTCCCAAAGGAGATGAGCAGAGCAATGTAGCTGTGAGTTCAAGAATGCCACCAAATAGAGGTACCACCAGAAGCTAGGAAGAATCAGAAAGGATTCTGACAAATCTCTTTAGAGGACATGACTTGCTGATAGCTATAGTTCAAGGTATTTCAAGGTGCAAGCATCCCTGTTTTGTTACAGCAGCCCTTGGAACAGAATATTCCTGGTAAAAGGCTATTTTGCAGGTATAATTAGACATAGTGAGGTAGAAAGATTATTCTTAGCTATCCAGTAGGCTCAGAGTAGTCGTAGGGTCCTGTGAGAGGGCAGTCATAAAGGACAGGCAATTTGACAATGGAAACAGAAAACCTGAGTCTAAGAGAAATTTACCAGGTCCCCAAAGAGGTGTGAGCATTAGTCCTGAAGACAGACGAAGCCACACACAGAGGAATGCGCTAGGTCTCTGGAATCTTGACAAGACAAAGAAGCATATTGGCAATCAGAGCCCAGTGACTGCATGGACTTGCCAATTCCTTGATTCAGGCCCAGTAAAACTTATTCTGAACATTTTTGTTTAGGTAGGGTGAAATGTAACCCAGACTAGCCTCAAATTTACTAGATACCCAAGGATGACCTTGAACTTCTCAATTCCCCTCTGCCCTCTTCCCAAGAACTAGGATTGCAGACCTGCATCCCCGTGCCTGGCTTAGGATGGTCTGAGAATTAAGCTCTGGGCTTATGTCTGCCAGACACTGTACCAACAAAGTAACTGCCAGACACTGTATCAACTGAGCAACAATTTAGCTACATTTTGTAGCCAGGACTTTGTAACTTTAATGATTTACCTTGATTGTCAACTTGTCTGGATCCAGAAAAGATTGGTTGCTGGCACACTTATGAAGGCTGTTCTTCTTGGTCAGGTTATTTGAACAGGAAAGACCTACTCCAAATTTGGGCAATGCCTGAGGTGTCCAGATAAAAGACAATCAGAAGGAAAGCTCTGCTTTTTGCCTGCTTGCCTTCACAATGTGCTAGCAAGTACATCTACTCTGTTGCTGCTTCTGCCTCTGCTGCTTTCATTCTCTTACTGACTTCAGAACCCCACTTCTTCACCCTTACAATGTAGACTAAAGACAACTGACTTTCCTACATGGTTTCTTTCCCAGAATTCTCCAGGACTTCAGTACTAGTCTAGGACTACTGAGACATCCAGCATATATGAAGGATTCAATACCAAAACTTTCAGTTAGTGAATAAATTAATGAATCAAATCACCTGAAATGAACAAAAAGCATTTAGGCTCAATTGTTTACCTGCACCCTTTAGAGGTGATGATCTTATGCTCACAATTACCTATGCAATGCATATATGACATAACATATGGCTTCCCATAGCAAGTCTTCCCTAAATACTTTGCCTTTGATTAAAAAGACTGAGGCTGGCACTGAAGAGATGTCTCAATGTTTAAGAGCACTTGCTGTTTTTGTAGAAAACCCAGGTTGGTTCACTTCACAGAGCTAACATAGTGCCTTACCTGTAACTCCAGTTATAGGAAAACCAGTGCCCTCTTCTGGCCTCTGTGGGTACTGCATAAACATGGTGCACATCCATTCACACATAAAAACAAACAAAATAGAAAGAAGGAAGACGGTCATAGTTCTGTTAACTTAATACTTGAGAAGAGGAACTCTAAATTGAGGATGTACCTCTATCTGATTGCCTGTGGTCATGTCTGCTAGATTTCTTGATTGCTGATTAATGTGGGAGGGCTCATACTATTATGGGCAATGTCACCCCTGAGCAGATGAACCTAGGTTGTATGAAAGACAGCATAAAACGTCAGAGTAAGTAAGCCAGCAGGCCGTGTTCCTCTCTGGTCTCTGTTACAGACCTTGCCTCGATTTTCCAACCCAGACTTTCCTAGATAATAGACTGTAACCTGCAAGTCAAATGGCCACTTCCTTCCCCCGTTGTTTTAGGTGAGTGTTTTCAATTTTTACTTATTCTGGTTTTATTTATTTATTTATACCTCAGCAACAAATAACCAGAGTGATTCCTCGAAAATCCCATGTTGCTTCTGGGATTTGACCATAGTTACAAAAAAAGCAAAAGGACACAAAGAAAATGAGTTCTTCCTTGAAGAATGCACCCCCAACATCCCCATGTCCACCCACTAGAAACACCATTGAGCTCATAGGATGTGGCCAGGTTCCTTTGGGGGCAACTCTCTTTCTTTGCATCACTCTTTGTGACTAATTTGCAGCCCAGATGCTTTACACAGTAAGGCATTTCCTCGTTCAGGACTGGCCACAGATGTTCGAAGGATGATCCTCGCTCACAGGGTACCATCTGGCATTTAGCATCTTGCTGTGGCTGATTGCCTGATAGATCACCCCAATATGAGGTGCAACAAAACACCGAAACGGGAAGTGGCTCTGCCACACCAATGGTCCCAGTGAGATTGGAGACAGATTGTGTTTGAACGGAGAGGAGAAGGGGAAGAAAGGGAGTTATAGTAAAACACGATCATGAAATTGATTTTCCATGAAACCAAACCTAAACAAGTATCAAAAAGACTACAAGGAAGCCATTTGAGAGACATGGGAAACGTAATAGGCTTGTGTTGAAAACACTCTACTGTCTGGGGTGGTTGGTCCTAAAAGCAGCAAATATAACCTTGCAGATTGCAAATATACCCTACAGGTTTTGTGGGGTAAAGGGAGCCCCCAAAGGCAAAGTACATGCTTTTCAATATAGCCACATACATGGAATATGTCACTGGGATAGAGATGGACCAAATACTTAATACTTAAATTGAGGATTACATCTGTAAAAGTCAAGTTCATTGAGATAATCACAGTTTTTTGAAATAATACATGTCAAATGCATAGCACAGGGTCTGGTACAGAATTCCATTTTAAATGGTGAGCCCATTTGATGGATGACCATGTGGCGGTGCATGACACTCAGTGTTTTGCTGACATTGCTAAACACAGTGCAGTAAGGTGGTTCTGCATACAGAATTCCTGGGTTCCTAGCACAGCTCTACCACATACTCCGGGAGTAACCTTGGTGAATTTACTAACGATCTGTATGCCTTGGCTTCCTCATTTTCATGGACCATGGTCGGGGTTATGCAAGTGGATGTGTTCACTGAACTCAGAAACAGTGATTGGCACATGACAACCAAGCATTCATTGTCCTTAGAATCTTCTATTAGTGTGGGCTTGGTTTATAGTAACAAAGGAATGGCTGACATCGTGACACCAAGACACAAGTGGGGAAAGAAAAATCATTCAAGGGTGAGCACAGAGTAAGAATTATCCATGATAAGGGTGTGCAGTTTCAACAAGGCTGGGGAAAGTAGTGTTCTCTGAACTATTACTATAAGTCTTATAATTCTTAGTATTCAAAATAGTGGTGAGCTCATTGACTTGTCATTAGCAATTGAGAAAAGTCCTTTAATGTTCTAGTGTTATTTGTCGCTCTTCCTGGGAGAATATGACACAGTGTCTCTTAACCCCAGCTAGGGAGCCAATGACAGACCAAAATAACAATCACAAATCCAAAGTCCAAGTCAGTGAACCAATGGGTTTCATTGGAATGACTCATAGGAATATGGATGAAAGGCAGGGACCCTCACCCAAAAGCTCACCCAACCCAGGTGACAACTAGCAAAGCTGGAACCCTATAGCTCTCTGTACAACTTTCAAGTAGCTAGACAAGTCACTTAGTCTTTTCTAGGTAACTGGGCTGTTCAGTCTCTTCCAGGTAGCTGGACTGGCCAAATCTCTTCCCCCCCCCACCCCCCAGCAGTTTTTTTTATTAGATCTATAAGGAGAGGACTTCATGAACCTTCTAAGTTCCAGTTTTTCCAAACATTTGAAGTTTATTTCTTAAGCCTCACACGCCTCCACGCAGGATGGAATGTTTCAACTCAGGAGACCTTGCTACCCAACACATAGGTGAGAAAGAACAGAGTCTATTTCTCCTTACGGGTTATCAGAATCCTATCCAGTGTAGATGGAGTTCATCAAGTTTTGGTGAGAACGTGAGTTGTTTGAAAGTAGGAGAGTGTGAGATGGGTGCAATCCTGACTAATGCAGAGTATGGGTGCATCAGTGGAACTGTTCCCATGGCAACATGGAGATGCATTGGCTAAGAATAAGAGAGATTCTGGGAGCTACAACCTAAAGTGGAAGGGAAGGATGCCTGTCTAACTCATGGGCAGTAAAACAAGATACATAGAAGGAAGAAAGACCTTTTCTTTGTTTTTTTTTTTTTTAACCTACATAGAACCCATAAAATAATCACTAAGCTAAAACAACAGAGACAGTTGCCTCAGAATAAAATTCCTTTCTTTTCAGTTCCCTTTTGTGAATGGGCCAATAATGTTTTCTTGCATAAATGAGAACCAGTTTCTGATTCTGTTTTATATATGTTCTCTTTTTCTCTTGATCAGAGAAGCAGTGGCCATGGAACATGGCTTAACACAGTACATAGGTTAGTAAAGATGCTATGGATAAAGAGGGCTAGAGGTAAATGAAAATTTTAACCCAGAAACAAAAGCAATTCAACACTTGGCTCATCACAAGATAAATGCCATCAGCAGAGGCCATGGAATGCAATACTACTTGTCCCATATGATGTTTCTGAATAGCAATGACAACAATGATAATTTTAAATGCTTTTACCATTAATTATGTGTATGAGTATGTGCATGTGACTACCATGTCTGTAGGGTCCAGAAGAAGGCATCAGAAGCCCTGAAGCTGGAGTTAAGTTGTTTGTAAACAAACCCAGTTTGTCTGGAAGAGCATTGAAATACTCTCAGCCTCTGGAGCCATCTCTCCAGGCTCCATGATAGTTTAAACAATTGCAAGGGCCTTATGTTAATCAAAATAACAAACTGTGACACCCCCCAAAAGAAACCAGTCTTTGTGGGGGCATAGAGATTATACCAGGCAGGCTATTTTCCTGAGAAGAAAACAAATAAACAAATAGCTATGGCAAATCTGAAATAAGGTTAACATATAAAGCTCCCAGGAACATTGAAGGTTCAGATAAACAATGAATAATTTTAGTGCCTTTCTCATGCAAAATTCGGTGCATACTTACACTAAGCATACTCTTTCTCAAAATCCTGATGCACAAATTTAACTAGATATCTTTTTAGTCTACACCTGGAAACTTTGCTGCAAGGGCTTAAAAGAAAGCTCAAAGAATGTGAGAGGGACCCAAAGGTGAGGCTTCATTAACTGCACAGCAAATCTGTCCCTGAACAGGTGCTGTGAGTTGGCACATTTCACAGCTGCAGACATGGAGGCCACACTTAACTACAGAGTTAGAAGCAGGAAACCAGACATTTGAAATAAGTTTAAATTATTTTAAGAATTAGAAGCATTTGTAAAGGAGAAAATGAGAGAGAGAGACAGAGAGAGAGACAGAGAGACAGAGAGAGATGGAGACAGAGAGAGAGGAGAGGAAGAGAGAGACAGAGAGACAGAGAGACAGAGGATAGAATGGAAGGAAATACAATTGTCCTGCCCAAATAATAGCAACAGAAACTGCTAATGCCTGGTGTCTAGAACTAGTGCTTGAATCCCCTCAAAAGTTATATGTGTTGGCTATGTTGTAGCCAACATAGCCCCATACACAAGTGTGCACAAGAAATTTCTATTACCATGCTTTGCTTGACCTAAGTTAAGTGAAATCCAACTTTGAGGCACAGTGTTACTAAGGACCCTTTCCTTTTCCAAGGTTACGTTTGAGTTGAAACATCTTAAGGAATGAGATCTGCTACAACCCAGTCTGTCCCAGATATCTCTAACACCCCAGTTTCTCAAGCCACCAGTTGTATCCACAAACATGAAGTTCATTCCTTCTGTGCCTTTCATAGAACACAGTGACAAGACTGAAAACCTGCTTTTAGAGGTAAACTTTTTCTTGGTGTATCTTCTGTCTTGAAGCTCAGCCAGGGTGCTACCATTGTGACTCAAAAAAGACCTGTGTCATCTCTAGTCCTGAGATAGCACAGACCTTTCTGTTTCTCAATCATTTCTTCTTCTTATAGTAACAAAAGCTGAGGGTAGAAAAGGAAGCCATTAAAAGAAAGAGATATATTAAAATTTTAATGTGGTAAATAATGTATAACATTATAAATCTGTCTTGTTTGAAAAATCCTCTACACTTAAAAACAAGCCAGCAAGCCATTCCTTTACATATACACTCTTGAGAGTTTTTAAAGCCAAATTCCTGTATGTTTTACTCAGTCATCTCAGTTGGCCACTAAGAAGGGACTTCAACTACATACTACATAATAAGCCAATACTGAGAGCACTATAGTAAAACAGGTTGTGAAGCTGCCCCTGGTTCTTGGGGAGCAAGAGTCTTGGTTAGCTGTTGATGGCTGTCTTGTGGAAGACATGGTCCCATGGGCATTGTCTCATATTCTTGACCAAGCCATCTTGCAAATTAAAATCCTTCCAAGGTTTAAAGTCCTGTGGCTTGTCCCTTCTCCAAATCACACAGCACAAGTTCCTTCAGTCATCTCTCTTATGACTTGACTCCAAGTTCTCTCACAAATGAGTATTCTTTCTTGTGAGTACAAAAAGAAAGAAACCACTTTTTAACCTCCATATAGTGTAGAACCCAGAACTGATGCCCCAAGTGTGTACATCTCTGGGAGAAAAATAGTGACCTATTTGCTTTCATCTCCAAAGATCACTCAACCCAATAAATACAATTAAGCTGTAGGAAAACAGCCATAACGAACAAGGTTGTGTGGTTTACAGGGAAATGTGTACAATTGGAGATAATTATAAGCTAGTTAAGAGGACCTTAAAGACAAATGATAATTTCTATCATCTAAGGAATATGTTTGCCTATTTGCAATTTATGAAGAGCATATTTTTTATTTATTAATTGTGCACTTGACCATTTATATGCAGCTATGTGTGCACACTTGCATATATGCATGTGTGGAGGTCATTAGTCACACAGGTATTGGTTACACAAGCATGAGACATAATGAGAGACCAATGAGAAGCTCAGTCTCAAAAAACAAAGAGTATCATTTGAGTGGACTGTTGATCGCCATACATGCATACATACAAATGTGCACACATAGCTTCACAGAAACAAATGGACGTGCTCACACACACACACACACACACACACACACAATTAATAACTAAAAGAACAATAGATAGATAGATAGATAGTTAAATAGATAGATAGATAATTTGATTTACTTGGGTCTTTTTTAAAAATAAAAACTGTATTCAACCTATTTGAGGTAGGCTGTAGACGACTGCTACTACGTACTAATAGAACCTTTTACTCTTGGCTGTAGCTAAAGAGGAATTCACACTGTAAAGTGGCCTGTGGGAGTATCTACCATTTACCCCTCATGTTTTCATAAACGGAAGCACTCAGGCAAGGAACACAGCTGTCACCATTTCTCCTAAACTGCATGAAGGGTGGGCACCATTTGAGCCAGGGCCAACCTGACAGGCAGGTTGCCTCACAGAGCAAATCTAAATTTTGAGCGGTTCCAGCAGGTTCAATCGTTTTGCATATGTATAAAAAGAGATCTGAGTTCCCTCATCTGGTATGTGCCTTGGCTTTTGATCAGTCCTAAAAACTAACCCAAAAGATGCCCACTGTCCCCTAATATTTTAAATGGCAGATGATCAAAAGGAAATTGCAGCAGACTAGAGAGGATGAAAGATTCACCTGGGCTGGAAATCTGAAAAGGTTTGTTTAATCTTCCTCCCCTGTGCATCTTTGCCTTGCAGATTCCAGTTGGAGTGGAACTGCCTGCTTGCTCAGAGGGAAAGCTGTCCGTGTAATGTGTCTTGGCCAATTGGAAACTGGCAGCACTCGTGTTCTCATGAGAACAACTCCTTGCCAAGCTTCCAGGACATTTCCCAAGACCTAGAAGATTGCCCGATTGGATACCATCTCACTAAGCACACAAACTTTTCATTGCATGGGCCAGACTTTTCAGAACTCGGAATTGTTAGCAAGTAGAAACGACAACAAAGCTTTACTCTTGCCCACTCTGATTATGTTAAATGTCACCCACACAGTCCCCTTAAAAGACTGAGAAAGAACAGAAATTCCCTGCAAAGTACAGCTAATTAAGAGAGACAGCAAAATTTAGAGGAAAAAAACAAAACAGATAAAGGCGCTTCTTACAGATTAAGCAAAAATCCAATTGTGGTCTTTACAAGAACTTAACCTTTTGCTCAGGACCAGTTCTAACATCATTTGGTTTATCCAAAGAATTCTATTTATCCTGGGCACAGAAGAAAAGGTCAAGAGCTAGATTCCAAGGCTTTTGAAGAGAAAGATATGTCTATAAATTACTACATGAATTCAACCTTTTGGAAGAAACATTTCATATCCGTTAAGAACCTTTTTCTAGGGGTTGGGGCCAGATTTCTAAATACTTAGTTGGTATTGCACAGTGGAAATTATGTGAGTGGCTGTTTCACTTGAACCCTTTTAAAATTATGGTGTTTGTTCATGTGTAATTAAAAAAAATTGCTTGGAAAATATTCTACAGTCTGAGATAGGGTCATTAGATAAACTAGACTAATTATGATTTTACAAATGTAATTGTAAATTAAATAAAGTATCAAAAACAAATCCAATCACAGCTGTTTGGGAGAGTTTGTTGCTTAAAACTTCACTTATCACCACATAATTAATTAAGCAACTACCCAGTGACAGCTGAGTAATGACTATCTCAGTCAAAAGCTTTAAGTCTTCAACTCTGAGAAAAGTCACTGATAGTTCACAATGAACCAAGGAGAATAAAGGTCCAGGATGTTTTTTTTTTTTTCCTGGCATTCTTGTCATCCCAAATGTTGGGGCATTTACTGACATTTCTGACATAGCTTTTAGCCATCTGGTACCTAGACCCATAATCAATGTATGCATCCATTAGGCACCACTGCCACATCATCAGAGCTCAGAGCATTGTGCAAGTCGATGAAAATGGTCTGATATATTTATTTATTCCTAGATCAAAGAAAATTTTCATTATATACTACTGGTGTATTTACTTGAATACCAAAGTAATTGTAAACTATGATGGTTACTTTAGCTTTTAATGGAGAATGAATTTCGCAAAAGCAGACGAGGAGACCAATGACTTTGGTGTGTGGTTCTATCTAGGTCCTTTCCATAGGAATTAATGTACATAAGCTCCTTAGGTAAATGGCAAGAGACAACCAAATATAAGAAACAAAAGACCCATTTTACCAATAGGGTGGCAGTGGGATCCAAAGATGCATCAATATCAACAGTTCTATGTTCTTCACTACTGTGATGGGTAATCTTAAGGGTCAAGTTGGTGTGGGGATAGAGTTGAGAGACACCTAGATCAGTTTAGCACATCTCTGGACAGCATCTCCAGAGATGATTGGATGTAACTGTCAATGGTTTAGACCATCGATGGATTCAAAACTTGAAAAGACAATTGAAAAGTATAACAGCAGAAGATAGGGACTATGTGGAGGAAAAATTCATTAGGGAAAGTCATTTTGCATTTTTGCCTTGCTGCTGGGATGTCAGAGGGCCAACATGTGGCTCAGAAAAGGTGAAGAAAAAAAACAGGCATTAGGCTTCATTTCTTTCTAGCCATTGAGGTGCAGGGCTGCTGACATGCCTCTCAGGGAAGGCAAAACACAGTCTGAGAAAGGAGTCCCAGCCCATGTTTCTCCAGGTGAGAAATGGCAGGTTTTAGGACAAATGTTGTGATTCTCAAATTCTTGAGTACCCAGACACTGCTGGGGAACCTTGAAGAGTTGAGAACTATGGTTCCCATCCTTTTGTGTACCTAAATGCTGCTAGGTACCTCAAGTTGAGAACAGGAGTCTGCTGGCCCAAGATAAACCCAGGACAAGGGTGGAATCGGGGTTAGCTCTGAGTGAGTGCCAAAGTACAGAGGAGCTGGAAGAGAGGCTTTCTACAGCAGACTTAGGTATGGCTCCATATGACAAAATCCCACCCAGCCCACGCCCACCCCCACCCAACCTCCAATGCACACTGAAGAGATTGATGGAGACAGTGCTTGCTTGCCCAAACTGTTTTCTTCATGGAGAATGAGGATGTATATGTCTTACTCAGTGTGAAGAATTAAATACCTTTTGCAGGAAGGAATGCCCAGGAAGGGAAGCTCATTGGCTAAACATTTGGGGCCCATCTAGAGATCTCCTTAGCATGGAGAACTCTAGGTTTTTATGCTATGATAACCAGTTGTCATGGTCCTCTTAGTGGGGTGTCATGGTCATGTGCTCTAGGACAGGAACGTGGTTGGAAGCTAATTTGAACTCCTGCCATTCTCAGTTATGACATTTATCAGGGTTCTGAACTTGCGACAACTTTATCAGTTTTTCTGTCTGGTGGCATAGTCCATGGCCTGACAGGGGAATATCCTTGAAAGGTATGGCCAGGCATTTTCTGTTACTTTTTTTTGCATCCGGTCACCATGAAGTATGAAATTCTGTTCTGTCTCCCTTCCTGTTGCTGTGGTGACTTGCCTTACTATAGTGACAGGGACAAAGACATATGAACATTTCAGAATCTACAATGACCCCTCTACATTGCAGAGTCTACAATTATGTTCTTGGATCAGTCTTTACCCCTTGAATCTTTCTCTCAGGTGTTTGTCACAATAGAGAACGTTCTAACATAACCACTGTTTCCCTGAGTCAGACACGGTACATGGTGCATAATGAACACTCAGTATTTGAGGACACATAAATGATTCTAAGGCATGGTATGGAAGCTACTAGAAATCAGTAAGAATGTGTGTGCCCATTGAGCATCTCTTTGCACATTTTTATAACAAATTCTAGCTCATTCTGATTCCTCAGTGATGTGTTTACTTGTATGCCATCTCAAGTCTTGCTGTAACTGAAGATAAACATACAAATAGGCATCCTGGGTGGTAAGCATGAGAGAACCATGGTTCCTCCATATACCAGCCCTGTACCTTTTTGAGAAAGTCTTTTTTAAACATCAGTGTAGATGGAAGAGGTATCTGTCTATATATCAAGTGTAATATATGTTACCTGTTAAACACAATGACTGCTCTATGACTATGTCCTAGAGAAATAATGTTTTGTTGTGTCAACTCTATATAAACATACTTAATATTGCCTTTCACTGATGCTCAGTTAAGCACTCAACTAAATTAAAAGTGAAGATGAAAAGAAATTGGACAGCTGTTTGGTGACTCTGTATACAATTGGGTTTTTTCTATCGTTGGAAAGATAAAGGGATGGAGATGAAGTATGGTTTGTGATTGGTAGAAGTTTGGTAGAAGAGCTATTTGGGATGAGAAGCTGAAAGACAAGGGGAGGCTGTAAGAAAACCAAGATAGCTGTACAAGCAACCATGCCATCTTTACCAAACTCCCTCCAGAGGCAGATGGGTCTTCAGTGCTCCTGTTCAAGAAGCATATCTGAGATGGACGCTAAGTCTCTCACAGGCAATTTGCATAGTTATATGGATACCCTAGGAGAAGGGGTAGTGCACATCCTGCCTCAGCACATCTTGACAAGATAGATTAGATCATTCTAGTGAGATGATATACAATTTAAAACATACTCAAGTTAAATTGTAAAATATTCTTTTTTAAGATTTTTGAATTGTAGTTGATCAAAAGCAACTGAAATTACAGAAAGTCAAATTACAGATAAGAAAGAATTACTAGGGACAGGGAAGATAATCCATTCAGTTAAGTGTCTGCTTTGCAAGAATAAAGACCCAAGTTCAATCCCCAGAACCCACATAAAAATGCTAGGCATGGCTGTATGTGTCCCAGCCTCAGGGAGGACTAGACAAAAAGACCCTTGGTGCCAACTTAACAGCTAGTCTAGCCCAATTGGTGAGCCGCAAACCAATGAGAACCTCCATACTATGAAGTTACCTCTGGCCTACAGGTGTGTATACAAACACATACACACACACACATGCACACACACACAGTCACATCAACCAACAGACAGAGAGGCTACTGTACTTTCTAGTGAGGCTAGAGACGACAACCAAGGAGGAAAGAAACACATAAAGAATGCTACCAGGTGAAGGGACACATAATGGATAAAGGAAAATTAAGCAGCTTCAGAACCACGTGGATGCTTTGAAGGTTCGGGAAAACTGGAATTTGCAAGCAGGGGATTCTCGGCTAATCTGCATCCTCCCCAGTGCCTTACTTCAGTGATATTCTTCAATGATTAAAGTTTACCTCATCTTTTATAACACGTGAAGTAGTCTCATCACTAGCTGTAGAAAGCACAATGAGGTAAATCAGCTTCCTGCTTTTGTTTGGTCACAGGTGGTCTGTAACTAAGAAACATAGTACCAGTGAGCTCAGAACACAGCCATACTGGGGTGGGGAGAACGTTAATGTTTGACTCTTCAATAGCATGTGCATCACACATCATGTTAGCTGACTCAGAACAACAACAATTAAAGAGGAACACCTACTTAGAGAAGAAATCAGTAGTTATTTACATTTCATAAAGTTGTATTTGTCTAACAGTTTTTAAAAAAAAAAAAAAAAAGATGAAAAGTTCCAAGGAATGTCATTAAATTCTTCTACTGAGTTATGAATGATCAAACACATTTATCTCCCATCTCCCAGTATCTCAGGGTGCATAGCATCCAAATCTTAAATATTAAT
This sequence comes from Arvicanthis niloticus, assembly GCF_011762505.2. Lineage (NCBI taxonomy): Eukaryota > Metazoa > Chordata > Mammalia > Rodentia > Muridae > Arvicanthis > Arvicanthis niloticus. Next base: position 98,485,144 of record NC_047661.1, read on the forward strand.
CAGCTCATGTACAATGTGTTTTCTATTTTTTTAACCATATTTGTTAGGGGGCATGCCACTGCATGCATGTGGCAAAACATAATGAAAGCCATGGCTTCCCTTCTACCAAGTGGATCTCAGGGAGCAGATACAGGTCTTAAGGCTCGCAACAGGGACCGTATTGCCCTGGTCCCTCAAATTTCATTAAAACTTTATGCATTTAGTTCTATTTGTTTCTTAGTATGAAATTTTGCTAGAAATTTTCTTTAACTGTTGTTGGGTGGGGAATGTTCCCCAACACTAAGGGATTTGCAAGTACATTACATGCAGGTGTTTCAAAACACTGCTGTATAAATGGCCTGTTATATTTAAATTAACACAATGCCATACAGTGCCTAGCCATCCCCTGCCTCACATGTTCGTGCACCATCCTCTATTTAAACAGGTGCTATTTATACTCATTATATAATAAGCAAATGGAATAATGTGGTAAGTCATGCCTTGCTGAATTTTAAATCCTCTGGTTAATGTGTGAAATTAAGGTAAATTTATTCATTTTAGAAGTGCTGCTATAGTTATTATGTGCCCGTTTGACCCTTTAAATTAAACTAATTAAGTGTAACTATCTGCATTATTATTTCTGTGATGGATGGATGGATGATTGAATTTTATCAGTTTCTTCCCTAACAGTCAAACCATACATGTACTACCTATTCACTGCACATCATGGTTTTTCTCCTTTGTTGCACATACTGTGGCCTTTCTTACGTGCTTACAGTGCCAATCTCTCTCCAAAACACAGATGTAAACATTGTTGTCATTAACCTAGCTATATTTCTACTTTGGAAAATTCATAAATTCTCCTTCTCTGTCTCTCTCTGTCTCTCTCTGTCTCTCTCTGTCTCTCTGTCTCTCTCTCTCTCTCTCTCTCTCTCTCTCTCTCTCTCTCTCTCCCTCATTCAAGCCATTTAACTCAGATGAACTGAGGGCTTAATATAGTCATTTCCTTGAGAATTTTCCTCTTGCTCTTCACAGTAAAGGCTTTAGACCTTCGGGCTGGAGATATCGTTCAGCAATTAGGAGCACGGGCTGTTCTTTCAGAGGACCTGATTTCAATTTCCAACACCCACATGGCAACTCATATTTGTCTGTAACTCCAGTCCGAAGGTATCTGATGTTCTCTTCTGGCCTCTAAGGGCAGTGGGCACGCATGAGGTGCACACATATAGAATATGCAAGAAACACATCCATACACCTATTTTTTTTTTCAAAAATAAAGGTCTAAACCACTACATCTCATAATTGTTCTAAATTTAATTTTTTAAGACTGTGTGTCTTAGAAACACTATCTTTCCATGTCTGTTGCTCTGTTTTCAAATAGGGAATTCCAGTTCTTCTTTGCTAAAATCTAACCAGGTTACCCTGATTGATATTGTCCCCTCAAAGACACATACAGAATTCCAGAAAAATAGAAATTGGACAGCAGCAGTAGTAGTTATATTGGAATATTCCATTTACTTTCCCTACTCACTTAATTCCTTCTGACTTTCTTTCCCAGCTGTCAGTCTTTGTGAATCCTCCCTTTCACTCTTCTGCAGATTTTCTCTCACACACGGTCATAGCTAACCCTTCTCTTAGTCTATCCCTTGCCCCAAGCAACTTCCCTTAGGTTCTCAGCTCTCTATGATATATTTGGAATAGCTCACTGTGTTTAGGATAATCCCCTACTCGGCATATGCACTGTCTTCATTGTAACCTTCCAAAAGCCCATTTCCCCTAGGAGCCTCCTTGTGTTAAAGTCCCTGCCAGGCACATTCACCAGGCCCCATTCCTAGGACTGCTGTCCTGGCCAACACTTTAAGAGAGAAATGCCATTTCCATTTCTTCTAAAGCACTGTGTCTGACTCTCAAAATAATGCCTTCCATCAAAATAATATCCCTTAACTGGATGTCAGAGCCTATGGCCCAAGCCAGGGGCCTGATCTGCCATGTCAGCTTGAATTGTTCCTTCCGGTAAATTTCTTTCCAAGTTTTCTAGAAGTTCTAGGGCTAAAAGCCCCCAGAAGGTGAAAAAAGAAAGAGAGATATTTCTTCTAATAAAAGGATGAGAAAGCCAATGTACATTCGTCCTGTGGGTCATCTTGTGCTAGAAGCGAAAAGAGCTGACTATTCTTAAGATAGAGAAATGAAAAGAAGGGTGGTTTAATAAAAAGTTCTGAGGCTTTGCTGGTCTTATCTCCCATCACTTCCATTTTTAGAGATGTTTTTTAAAGGGAATTCACACAATGGTAACAATCTGACATCAGCTTGGTCCTCTGAAAACTTAAGTTATCCTAAAGATTTTGGTGAGGCTTCTTCATTAAGAGGAACCAAGACTTCGAATTAACACGGAGTCACTCTGTGCACTGTGTACATAGCTGGATGCAATATTTTCATCTAATTTAATGTATGTACAGGCACACAGATCCGTCTCAACCTAGTTTCCATTCCATTTACATTCAAAAAGAAAAAGGTCTCCATATTTCCAGGGGTTGTCTATAGTATTCTGTTTTTATGGAAGCATTAGAGAGAACAGCCAATTACGCAAGACTCCATTTCGTTTTTGATTGCCTTAAAATACAAACTGCTGAGGTTTTATCGGCCTATACTAAAGAAAGAAAAATACTTACCACCTAATTCCGGATATCTTGTAACTTATGAACCACTAGACATAAAATCATTGAGTCTCCAGGGCAAGAAAGAGCCTAACGTGGAAAACAAGGAAATCAAGCTGATCGATAATGAAGAACGAAAATGAGAACTTTCATTCCTGAAAAGGCTTTTCTTTTTTTACTTCTACAATATTTGCCCTTCTTATTTATTTGATTTTGCTGTGTGCCTATGTGGTCAGAATCTATCTTCTGGCTTTCTTAACCCAACTACAGTTAAGATACATTATTTACCAAGCAATAGTAGAAACGTGATTTAAAAAAAAAAAATTAAAACAATTACATTGTTCACTGAAACAAAAGTCACAAACCCATATGCCTTCCAGAGCCAAACAAATAGCCTGTTAGCTCAATTGGCTCCGAGGCACCGTTCAGTCCTGCTACATTCCTCACCATGGTAGATGGGGAATAATAAATACACAAAGCTAGCAATGCCAGTGGCAGTATGCAAGAAAAGCCAGTGTGCAAAGTGGCCCTGGACAAAATAATAAGTAACCATAAGGCCTCCCATCAAACTGGAGGGCACAGGACTCTGCCAACAGAGCAGATTCATGTCTGCATGGGCATTTTGCACAGTACCTCCTACTGCTTATGACTAACCTCTCAGAGGAGATGAGGCAATGTGTCTATGGATAGCTAAATTGTGTCTCCTGGGCAGGGTATATGGCTCAGTTGATAGAGTGTCTGCCTGATGTGCAGGCAGCTCAGGGATCAATCCCCAGTACAGCATAAACTGCCTAGGCATAGTGGCACATGCCTATGATCTAAATACTTGGGATATGGCGGTAAGGAGAATCAGAAGTTCTAGGTCATCCTTGACTACACAGTAGGTTGAAGACTAGCCGGGGATAAATGAGATTGATCTTCAAAAACACAAAATGAAAACTGTCTCTTGTATTATTAAATTATTATATCCTACCATCACTCATTTATAAGATCTTTTCTTCTTTCTCAAATACCTGATGTTAAGAAAAAACATGTTGTCTGTTACGATAAGAATGTATAACAAATCTCTGTTTCCGCAGCAACAAATAATTTTTTAGATCCAAATGCACTGTTTATTTAGCAAAAGACATCCACTGCATCTTTGCGTCTCCGCCTGTCTGTTCCTGCCATGAAACTGTTCTTTGAAATGCAACCAAGCACAGCACATGAGCAGGTAGTCTACAAGATGATATGGCCCTGAGGTACAAAAGCTTAGAGTTTAGAGAAGTAGCAAGTATGTATAGCAGAGAAAAACACCAAAAGGTATGAGGAACTGCTGTACACGCTTGGTTAAATATGTCGTGATAGTACAAAGAAACAGCAGAGCCTTCAGAATAAAGAAGAGCATCGAAAGTGGTCCTTAGCCAGAGCTACATGTGCCTCTAGCAGCAGCAGTGGGAGGCAGAGATAGGTAGATCTCTCTAGCCCGAGAGATCCTTGGCCAGCCAGCACAGCTAAAAGGATAAGCTTCTAGTTCAGTGAAAGAGCCTGTCTCAAAGGATGAGGATGGAGAGTGACAGAGGAAGATGCCTTACTTCCTTCTCTGGTCTCCACCTGTAAGCACACTTGTATACATAAACACTGATGTGCGCCTGTATGCACGTGCTTGAACACACGAGAGCATGTGCACACACACAGGTCCTTAAAGATGTACCTGAACGCGGTAACATGAAACAAAGGAATTATATTTCATCAAATTAGTGGAGATACAGATGTAAGAAAAGCTAATAACAAAAACCAAAACAGATACTCTTAGCCTGTTTGAGCTTCCCTAAGTGACCTCCATAGATCATGTCTTTCCTCGACCCTAAATCCTATTAAAGCTCCACTCTTTCATAGGAGAGCTCCAGGTCCTCCAATGGCTTGTCAAAGCTTTCATTCCTTCAGTTTCAACAAGAGGTAGCCCTTTGTTTCCCTGCAGTTCCTGTCTACAGGCTCTGTGCTTGTCATCCCGTCTCAGAGGTTTTCTGTCCTGGAGACCCAAGAGACCCCTTCCCATTCCCATGCCTTCTCTTACGTGTCCTCTTCCCACTAAGGTTGTACTAGCCACTCTGCCTAGTAATATATATAATTCACATATATTACATATAATTAGTATATTACATACTATATAACATATTAGTATATATGCTATAATATAAAATAAAATAATATATAATATAGATTAGTAAATATAATACATATGCGTATGTATGTGTATGGTATACTATACTATACTCTCACTATAATCTCATTACCCACAAGTCTACTTTTCTTCTCCTTAAACTTTATTCCTATCATACATATGTTATGCAGTAATCTTCTTTAATCTCAGCTCCTTCTGTTACATAAGTTCCAGGAGATAGAGATGTCTATGAATGCCCTCCACTGCCACACCTGTGATACTCCCAGGCATGATTGAATAGTTAAAGCAGAGCCTCAAGCCGCTGGAAACAATGAGACATTACAGAATATACTGAAGGTAGGTGAGTTGTATTCAAAGTGTACAGAGCAGCAAAACTTCACTCAGTGTGCACACTGGATCTTTGGGGTGCAAAGATTACTCCATTTTTCAAGGACAATCTCTGAAAATACCCACAGCCACACTTAAAATCGTGATAATTCCATCTTGCCTTAGCCAGACATGGTCTCATCAAAACAACCTGGAGTCTAGTAAAAAAAAAAAAAAAAAAAAAAAAAAAAAAAAACAAAGCTGTTGGATGTAAAACAAACCAGTCAAAAGTCTGGTTCTGATAGTTAATGTGAGTTTCAAGCTTAAAATGGAGGCTACAATTGAAATGTTTATGAATTCTATGGATTAGTAATAATTATTAATTCTATATAAAGAATAGAGAACAAAGCACCTCCAGTCTCCTAAACCAATCTGCTTATATTTAAATAACTTATCCTCTACATCCCCTGGTCAATGCTGTAAGTTAAAACTACTAACACTGAACTAACGGGCTCAGGAGTAAAATGTGCCAACTGTACAATTCATTTGTCATGTGCCATTCTTTCTTCTATGATCCAGGCTTTTAAACTCCACCCTTACTTTTTGGTTTTTCCATCAATCTCTTCAGTTTGCTTAAGTTATCCCACCACTGAGGTAAAAAAAGGTGGGGGGGGTTGACTGAATTAAAAGTGTATTTATTTTCTATTCTTTACTTCTGTACATCTTCATATAAAAAGAGCACTTTGAATTTAATTTTGAAACCAAAGACACTGAGTGATCGCACATGCTACTTCCAACTGTCCAGAACAGTTTTATAATAGGCAAGATGGACCACTTCAATGACTCTCAAATATTTTAATCTCAAGGTCTCAATCTGTTATTCAAATTCATTTAAGAGTCTCAAAATGATTTCGTGGATATGGGCTGTTTCGATAAGTATTAAACACATACAAATCATAACAAAACTCTTAAGCACAAGCATATCCAAGGACACATTCCACTACCTGTAGGAGTGATGACATCATCATATCTTGTATATAATCTGGAAACTTCTTCAATGTGAGAGGAGAGTTCAAAGAGAAAACAACATTGTTTTGAAAATGAGAGTCACATTGTTCTAAATAAATGACAGCAGGCATGGCCATAAAGATAACTCTCAAATAGCAAATGCCCCCCAAAGGCCCGAGGAACATTTTGGGGTTACTGGGCCACACTTTGAGAAACACTTGCCTAATCTTTACTTGATTAAAAAAAATTACCCAAACTCTTAGTATTTTGAGAGTGTTTACTTTCTTTATTTTTTTCCTCACATACAAAATCCTCTGTAGCCTGGCTACTTCTGTTTTATCTTTTATCCTGTAGCTATACCACCTGAAAGGTGTGGTTTTCTCTGAGAGAGAGAGAGAGAGAGAGAGAGAGAGAGAGAGAGAGAGAGAGAGAGAGAAATTATGGGAAATACACCTAAGTAAATCTTAACTCCTCCGACCCAGAAGCATACATGTCCCAACCAGACATACTTCATTTCCTAGAAAAGGACATGTGGTGCTAACTCACTGTAAAAGAAGCTGGTAACAATATTTACCATACTTTAAAATTTCTAAGAAAGCTTCTAAATGCAGTATTTGGAATCAAAACATTTAGGTTCCACTTGGTCTGTGGAGAACCTAATACTGTGGGGTTCTGTCAGTCAGTGGGTAGAAGAGAAATGGCAGACAAATCAAGACCCAGGAGGTTCATTTGGAAGCAGATAGGAGTGCAGAAAGGGTTGTCTCTTAACAAGATTTTTATCTCCTAGAGCTTTTCTTACCTAATCCAGAAGTTCATTTATGGTCTCAGTTTTCCTAAAAGTTTTACATATTACATATCATTATTATACTAATGTTTAAGCAGGGGAAAAAAATAAGACAAGGCAAGATTCATCAACTTGGCACAACCTGAAACCATCTGGAAAGATAGTCTTCATGAGAGATTATCTACATTGGTTTGTCCTATGGGCATGTCTCTTGGGAATTCTCTTAAGTCATAGGTAAGAAAAAACTAGTCCAGTGTGGGTGGCACCATTCCCTAGGCAGGGTGTTTTTAGCTGTGTAAACGTAACGGAATCAAGCTGAGAAACAAGCAAGTGAGCATCTGTGCAATTCATTTCTCTCCAGTCTTCACGACAGATATGTGACTAGCAGCTTCAAGTTCCTGCTGTTTTGACTCCCCTGTGATAAAAGTCTATATGTGAGATTGCATGCTAAAATGAACACTTTCTTCCCCAAGTCTCTTTAAGTTCAGATTCTTTATCACAGCAGCAGAAATAAAACTAGAACAAGGGTCTTGAAGGTTAGCATGGGTGGCCTTAGACTCGAGCTCAGATCTGCTGAAATCACACCTGTGCCTTAGGTTTTTAGTTGATTGGCTTAGGGTTTTTGTTGCTTTTGTTGTTGTTGTTCTTCTTCTTTGGTTTTGTTATTGTTTGTGTGTGTGTGTGTGTGTGTGTGTGTGTGTGTGTGTGTGTGTGTTTATTATTTCTTCTTGATTGAGACAGACTCATGTCCAAGTTGGCCTCAAGCTCTTGATCTTTCCACCTCAGCCTCCTGGATTCTGTGATTACAGACGTGAACAGTGACGGGCAGCTAAGAACTGGACCATCAGTAGCTCAGTCTTAGGGTAATGTTACCTTGGGATCTTCAGATAGTCTTTCCCCTAGAAAGTCTTTACTAGCAAAAAAATCTTTCAGAAGTTTTGTTAAGTTGACTACCCCTCACATCATTAAAGAGCATGTAACCTAATGGCCACTACCTACCAGTCTTAATATTACCTGGTGAATAGACTGTGAATAAGGACTTAGTTTTTCTATGTCTTCAGTGTTGTTCTCGATAAATCAGGAAAAAAATGCAAGGTACAGAGTACTGATTCTCAGCATCTCCATGGCAAAAGCCATTGCAGCCCTCCATGCCTTGCTGCCTCTGCAGTTCTGAGATAAGAAGCCATCAGATGTACAGAAGCACAGCAATGAGACAGACCAGCACCAGGAACTCTGAAATGCCACAGACTATGACTGCAGCCTCAATCAAGGTGTCTTCCATGGGCAAACTATGACTTCTTTACAGCTAAAACAGGGAGGAAATACGGGGCTATCCAAATACCAGAGTGAAGTGGTGCACAGGAGGTCCTTGGCAGACTATGAGCCAGGAACCTGACCCAAGCCTACTCCCAAGTTTGCCACATTTATACCACTGTGTTCTAAACACAGCCCCCAGACTTGCCCAATACAACACATGGAAAACTGCAACCCCTCACCAGAGTGCACTTCTTTATAGACATAAGAAAAGGATGCTCCCAGTTATTGTCTAATATTAATGACTTATTTTATATAAGGTTTAATTCTTTCATAGTCTTCAAACAAATTGAAACATATATCAAGACATTGTCTCATCCAAGACAAGGATACTTAACATTTAGGATGATGGAGCTTCAGTTTGTTTGGATTCTGCTGCCTGCCTCCTCCATTTATGAAATAAGAGTAGGATCTGAACGACACAGTGCTTCAAAAATGCTAGAACAACAGCCAGAGAAAACTATCTTCAGAGCTTCCTGCAAGTCATGGTACTAACCTTATCTGATGAAAGGAAACCCAGAGTAAATACAACAATGGCAGACATGGAGAAGCCTTTAGAGCTAAGGTGCCCACAGATTATTTAAATGAATTAAAGCGTTGATGTAATCTGAATTAGTGAAGATGGAGAGGTAGATAAATAAACTAGAACAGGGCAAGCCTAGACACGCGAGCCGAGCTTCGGCTCACGTTTTCAAAAAACATATTATTTTTATGAATACGAAGGAACATGTGAAATTAATTCAGCCGGTGGATGCTTCTACTTAAACAAGCTCCTGTCTCTGCACTATGGTGGTGTCTTAGTTGGGGATCCTATTGCTGTGAACAGACACCATGACCATGGCTACTCTTATAAAGGGAAACATTACATTGGGGCTGGCTGACAGTTTCCGAGGTTCAATCCATTATCATCATAGTAGAAAATATGGCAGCATGCAGGCAGACATGGTCTGGAGAAGGAGCTGAGAGTTCTACATCTTGATGTGAAGGCAGCAAAAGGGGGACACTGAATCATATTGGCGCGACTTGAGCATATATATGAGAACTCAAAGCCCGCCTTCACAATGACACACTTCCTCCAACAAGGCCACACCTCCTAATAGTGCCAAGTACTCCCTATGGGCCAAGCATTCAAACACATGAGTCCATGGGGGTCATAACTATTCAAATCAGCAAAGACGAGGGAGCAGAACCCTCCCCATGTTTATTCAAAAAGGAGAAGGAGAAACATCCCTGTTCCCATACGCCACAGGTAACACTAGGGTGCACGATAGCCATCATAGGAGTAGTAAAACATTAGCTGGTATCCAGTGGGTGGTATGTGTGTGCAGAGAGGTAAAAATGCACGTTCACCTGACCCAGGGCTTTTCGAGGCCCACATGGAGCAACAGATGCAAACTAGGCAGGCTCACTTACGTGTTCTGTTCACCTCGCTGTGGTTTTCCCAGATGCCATGGAAGCCCACCAAATGCATTCTTCTCTGTGACCTACTTTTGCACATTTTCATCATGGTTTAAAAATAAAATTTTCATTTTTTTTTTTTTTTTTTTTTGCTGCCTTGCCCCTTTTTTAAATTCCTAGGAACCTAACAGTCTTCCATGAGGTTTGGAAAAATAATTGCGAGCCAGCCTGCACTACCTCCATCCTCTCCCTTTGTGTTCTGCAGCGATTCTGCTACTCTGGATATTCAGAGGCACACTGCCTATCCTCATTGACTATTATTACTTTAAGTATTCCTTCTGCTATTACCCTTTGTCACCAAGCCTGGCTCATAAGACGGGCCAAGCCTTCCTTCCTTCCCCCTAATTTCCTATTTGCTCTTTATCCCTGTTAAAAAGCCAGTTCACCTTTATCTCCTTTTGTCATCTTTTCTTCTTTTCCTTCTGACAGACTTTCATTATTTTTTTTTTCTGATGTGACGTTGCCTCTTTACTAATAGCATCTATTTTATGGACCTCCCTGTACAAACCTTGTCCTGCCTGGCTCCATTCTCTGGTACAGAAATTTTACGCAAACATCTTTTGCTATGATCCATGTTCCATTTTTATGTCTTTTGAAACATCACCCTGTCTCTACTGATGTTTTTATTAGAAATTACGAGAGCATTAAGTCATTAAAATCTGTATCACTTAGCCATGTCACTTTACTGCCACCCTGTCAGCAACCTTTGGAATAACACCGTAATGGAAAATTATACTCTTTCGTGCATACAGTGAAAAAAGAGAGAAGGGAAAAGTGATGGGAAAAGAAAGCAGATGGAGTGCAGAGGCAAATCACTGGGGTCTGCAAAAGTGTCAATCGATCACTTTCTCTGATGCAAATGGCCAACTGAAATCATTCTGAGATTCGGCAGATATTCTGGGATAAAAAGGAGGGGGAAAGACAAGGAAGGACTGGAAGAAGGATAGAAAACTGCCTGTTCCGTTTCCTCTTGACATCATTTTCTTCCTAAATTGTTTGTTAATTTATTCTCAGGTTTATTCATCCCTTCAGTAAATATTTATAGTGTGTTTACTGTGCACTGGGCAGAATGCAGGTGCACTCCTCATTCGCACAGAGCTGGGAACCACAGTGGTCTGGTGTCCATTCTAATACCTAAAGATTCTCTGTATGGTGAGCCAATCTCCCTAAATTATTTCTCACTAGGAAAGTGGTCAGACAAGGAGATAAGCTATACATCCTTGCCAGCTCAAGTGTTTGTTTTGTAGGGAATTGGAAGTCTGTGTTGGTGAAGCAAGGGGATGCAATTTCCTGTTCTGCTGAATAGCTACCTCAGATGAATCAGACACACCTTTACAGAAAGTCTCATACTATTTCTTCTTGTAGGGAAAATGACTGTTTGATCCACCCAACCATTGGGGCTTCTGGATCAGTTTTAGGAAGAATGATGAGAGGGACACAGTGTCTTACAGAATATCAAGAAGAAAAATAGAGGTGACTAGAGGTGACCTTAGCTGTTAAGAATTTTCTTTCCTCGTTGTTATATCCCAGAAAGACTTAAAAATATTTCAATGTGTGTTTGATATAATTTTGTTTCTAAGTTGTATTTCTTTACATGAAACAAAATACAAAGGGATTTGCATGCACGCAGTTCCAAAATTGATTTGACTCACATTTGAATCTTGTATGACTTTAAGGAAGCCACTTACTTCCCCGAGGAACAGTTTTCCAAGCTGGAAGAATAGGAATTGAGGTGCTACCAGGAGACTCTGAACAGGCATCACTTCGTCTACAGATGGGGAAGAGACACAGAAGGTAATGAACTAGGTCACTCAGGCATTGGTGACATGTCCAGCCTTTGTTTAGTTTGCCTGTTGTCTGGGCTGCATAGGTTGTCAGTGTTTCTAATATCATCATTGCTGCTGATCATCCTTTATGTAGCTGCAGAAGCAGAGCAGACTCTTTGTGTAATATAGGGCACTATATCTGAAATTAAAGTCAAAGATTGTGATGGGTGAAAAAAAAAATCTCATAAAGAGAATCCTTTACACAGTCATTACAGATTTCTGGCTGGGAACTGCACGTAACACAATAGAAACATTTATTCCTGTGTTATTTCTGGAAGTCATTTGGATGTCGGGTTCAAGGCCAAAGAGACCACAACAGGGGCTCATTTGGAATAAGCAGATGGAGTTCTGCCCAGAGCTGGGGAGAAGTCCTTCGGTGGGAGAGGTCTTGATTCCTTTGCTTTCAAGCCCCCTGGTGGAGAACAGAATCAGTACAGAGAGAAGAAATCCCTCCTGGGACTCCTAGCATCAGTCTGACAGATAAGTAGTTTAGATTACCTTATTTTCTGTTGCTAAAACCACGATGCACAGAATGGGCCAGTTAGACAAGGAGAAACATTTGTTTTGGCTCATGATGGTCCAACAACAAACTCAACACAACGCACATCAAATTTTAGCATATGCCTTGAAGTATTAAGTGCTATGGAAGAGAACGTGTGATTTCAAGAACAGACTAAAATGTAAAAAGGGTTAAACTGTCAAGTTTGAATTGTGCATAAGAAAGTGAACTGCACGTTCATCTACCTCTTTGTGAAGTCCAACCTTCAGTTTTACATCAGGAAGTTCACTTGTTTACGCAATGGAGAATATTGATGCTGGGCTCCATGGAAAGTCTGGCCTGAGGTTCATAGTTCCAACCCAAACAGACATTTTTATGGTGAGCAATGGCTGCTTCCCAAACATGAATCCATTATTATCTTGTGATTCCTCGGAATTTTACATCCATAGACACCTCTGTCATGCATGGGAAGGAACTGTATGAGTCTAGACTAGACATTGAAAACGTATCTGTGGTGACTTGAATAAGAATACCCCCCCCCATAGGTCCATCCGTTTGCATGCTTAGGGAGTGGCACTATTTGAAATGACTAGGAGGTATGGCTTTATTATGGAGGAAGTGTGTCAGTAGGCATAGGTTTTGAAGTTTTCAAAACCCCAGTTCAAGCCAGTATCTCTCTCTCTTCCTATTGTATGTGGATCTGGAAGTTAAGACTTCAGCTATTTTTCCAGCATGTCTGCCTGCTGGCCCCTTGTTCTCCCAGCCATAATGATAATGGACTGAATCTCTGAACCTGTAAACCAGCCCCAATTAAATGTTTCTCTTTATAAGAGTTGCCTTGGCCATGGTGTCTGTTCACAGCAATAAAATAGTGACTAAGACAATATGTTACGTTTAATGCCAATTGACAAAACCTTGAAGGTTTTGTTCACATACTTGTCTTGTGGTGTGTTTGTGTAAATATGTGTGTATGTGTGTATGTGTATGCCCAAGAGTTCATACATGTGTACTTGTGTGTGTGTGTGTCTGTGTCTGTGTCTCTGTGTCATTGTGTTCATGTCTGCCTGTGTATAGGTATTAAGGGGCAGAGGATTAATATAGATTTGTCCCCTTTAATCTTATCAATCTATTATACATTATTGCAGACTATCCATTTGAATCCAGAGGTCACCAATTTGGCTAGCTCCAGGAGTTTCTTGTCTCTGTGCACAGTGAAATTATGGGTAACTTACCACACAAGCCTGACAGTTACATGGATGCTAGAAATATAAGCTCTGGTATTCAGGGCTAGCAGTTTATCTTTTGACAATCTCACCAGCCCCATAAGCCTATGTCTTACCAGTATATAACCTTGACCCAATCAGAGCAATGGGGCACAAAATGCCATTTTGTAGAGACTTCTAGAAAAGATCATCCTCATTTTCTTGTTTTTGTATGTCAGGCTAATGGGGTCTGAGTAACTTCTTTAGACACTTCACATAAGATGACCTGAGGGTTGTGTAGACACAGGGTCAGAGTGCAACAAACCCCAGAGGAACAAGGCCATAGATAGAACAAGCCATGTTGGACCATTTTGCTATGCAAGGCAATGAATAGACCTTCAGAAATCACATTTTCCATTTCTTAAAGCAGAACTGTGGATGGGGAATCCAGCTCCTGGTCCCATAGTTCTATAAAATATCTTGTGTCAGCAATTCTTCCCCAAAGTAAACCTGCCTTTATTAAAATCAACTTGTACACCAAGTCAACATGTGTATGTGTGAGTCACATAGAAGCAAGCTCTTAAATTTGAAGAGAAAGAGAGACAGACACAGAGAGAGAGACTTTCCAGAAAACTAAAAATAGTAGAGCGTATTGAATTAGAATGAAAGGTGCAGATGTTAAGGCAGGCTCAGGGGCATCAATTCTAAGGTAATTTAGGGGAAGGAAATGACAGATGCTCTCAACTTCCAGCATAGTAAGTTGTTTCTTGATTCCATCTTAATGAAAGTAGCACGCATTCTCTTTCCTCTTCGGCAATACAGTCAACGGATTTTTCTCATCCTTTCTTTTTTTCTCTTCTACTTTTTGCGTAGATTTTTGTATTTTTGTTTTTAATAAAGGTAGAAGTGGGTTTTTTTTTTAGAATTTCTATTGCAACAGCAGGGCTTGAACTTCAGGTCAGCTGAAAGGAAGAGTGTGTGCCGTCTCCATGGAAACCATAGCAGTATAATGTCAGGTACTAAGAGACATCAAGAATGAAGGTATAAAATCTCTGCATCATTTTAATAAACACATCCTACTTACCGTTATTTAACCATACTCTGCGTACATATGCTCCATGCCTTAATAGCCACTCTTCATCAATTTCCTTTGACCGTGGCTAACCTTTCTCAGTTGGTCTTGATTATGCTGCTAAGTAAATAAAGATGAAAAGAATGCCCTTCATTAAAGTATTATAAATGCCTTATTATTCTGAAATCTCATTAGACATATATATGCCTTAATTAGAGAACAATACAGCAGGGGACTCCTTCATAATGGTTAACTTAAACCCACAGAGACCAGCAGATCAATTAAGAATCAGGGCTTGCATTTCGCTCATAATTCCTTATCTTATACTACAAGCTCCCTGTGCTCTGTGTGGTAGGGGAACAAACTGAATAAGATGAATTGTTTTACCTCAATCCCTAGTTAGGAATACTAGTACCCTTAAATGATTGTTCCATCAGAAGTCTATCTGTGGGAGAAAGAAGAATGAATGCCCCCATGTACTCTTGCTCTCCCAGGTATCAGCAGATGCACTCTGATGTTTGTAAACTCCATTGTTCAGAAATTGGCAGGAAGAGCCCAGGGGCAATGCTATGAAGCAAATGACTGTCAATGCCTAAACCTTCCTTGTCTTTCCTCTTGGCACTTCCCCTCAACCAATGGGTCTCTAATGTTATCTTGTGATCTTTCTACACATCCCCTTGCATCAAGAAGGAAGGATGAAGGAGAAAAAAAGGGGGAGGGAATCAAAGTGAAATGGGGGTGGGGATCAGAGATGAGGAAAAGACCCAAAGATGATAGTTCCATTTAGGAGAAAGAGATGGAACATCACTGCAAGGACAAAGATAACCTAGCCTATTATGTATTTCAGGCCAGATCCAGTTATACAAAGAAAGACCTTGCCTCAACACACACACACACACACACACACACACACACACACACACACACACTGTGCACATGTGCAGGCTTGTCATTAAGTTACCAATGATGGCAAAGCAAACAAAGGACTCAGGAACACAATCCACCTCCTGGAGGAAACAGTTGTGAATGAAAAGTCTGGTTAGAAAATCTGCACTGTATGGAGACTCTTCTAAAAGGCTGATTATTAACTGCTTAGGACTTCAGAGTTGTGGAAAAAAAATTAGAATGTTGAAAATCCAGAGCCGCCAGGCAGTGGTGGCGCACGCCTTTAATCCCAGCACTTGGGAGGCAGAGGCAGGCGGATTTCTGAGTTCGAGGCCAGCCTGGTCTACAGAGTGAGTTCCAGGACAGCCAGGACTACACAGAGAAACCCTGTCTCAAAAAACAAAACAAAACAAAACAAAACAAAACAAAAAGAAAAGAAAAGAAAAAAAAGAAAAGAAAAGAAAAAAGAAAATCCAGAGCCTAATTACATTTTATTTGGGAGCTATTTTAGCCCCTTTAATACCCATTTTTTTTTTTGTCCACTTCTGTATCAGACCTAATATCTTTGTGAAACCTCTTAGAATGTATTAACAGACTGTGGTGGTTTTAATGTGCTTGGCCCAGGGAGTGATAAAATTAGGATGTATGACCTTGTTTTAGTAGGTGTGGCCTCACTGGAGGAAGGGTATCACTGAGGGGGTAGGCTCTGAGAACTTCTTCCTAGCTGCCAGGAAGCCAGTCTTCTACCAGCAGCCTTGAGGTGAAGATGTAGAACTCTCAGCTCCTCCCACACCATGCCTGCCCAGATACTACCATGCACCTACCTTGATGATAATGGACTGAACCTTTGAACCTGTAAGCCAGCCTCAATTAAATGTTGTTTTTATAAGAGTTGCCCTGGTTATAGTGTCTCTGCACAGCAATGGAAACTTTAACTAAGACACAGATCCATTCACTTCCACCAACCAAAATACTGAGAATGTTGCCAAGTAACATCTGAGGTCCACAACCAACGTCTCCGCTCTTTCCTACAGCCACTATGCCCACCTGATGTTTCCAACAATATATTTGAAAAGTATGTTGATTTGTGACTTTCTTTGTTCTGTTTATATTTAAAAAAAAAAAAAAAAAAAAAAACCTCATCAAAATGTTTCTCCTTTGGAACATGGTCACTCATATTTGACTACAGAATAATATATCTCATCCTGTTTGAAAAGAGAGCTGTCTTTCTTATGCCAACACAGCCAGGATACTAAGCAACAATTTTTTTTTTCTGGTTTAGCCAACTCCTACACATCAGTCATTTAAGACTCAATTGCTCCAGGCTTTTAAATTTACATATGGCATTAAAAGAACATTAAACAGGGTCTGAAAAGATGGCTCAGCAGATAAGAGCACTGACCACTCTTCCAGAGGACCTGGATTGATTCCCAGCACCTATAGGATGGTTTATAACTATCTTTAACATCAGTTCCAGGGGAATCTGATGCCCTCTTATAGACTGAGTACCAGCCCCTCATGTGGTATACAGAAATACATGCAGGCAAAATATCCATATATATAAATTTATTTTTAGTTAAAAAACATAAACAGCAAAGAATTATATTCAAAAACTTCAACTGAAATCTTGTGAAATAATTTTCATGATTACAAAGAAGCAATGAGTTTATGCCTCATGTAATCACCTAAATTCATATATATCTTTATACATATACATCCATATACATATACATCTTTCAGACAGAGACACAGAATGTTGCATTTAATAATATAGAGACTCTTGTACCATGACCAGTAAAAGCAAAAGTCTGATCTTTGGTTTTCAATGTCATCTGATAGTGTACAATAACCCAAGTGACCTTTCTGCTCTAGTCAAAGACTCATCTCTAGACAGAAGAATGGCAAGAACAGAATGAGGTCACCCTGCTTTGAGTAAAGAGAGATAAAAGAGAGAGCCCTGGGGAAATGGAGCCGGCATCACTATGACAATAGGTGTTTTAAGTCCCAAGGCTTCATTAGAGTTGACAGTCTCCAAGGACACTTGGATTTCTCTTATCCTCATCCCAATCTACTGCAAGCCAAACAATGAGTTCAAGTATACAACTTACTAGTTCAGTGGCATTGCTCTGGGAGAAATAGTTTCAATCTCATTGACTCCTGAGTGTGTGAAGTAGGATGGGACATGTATCCTCATCCTGATTGTGTCCTCAGAAAGCAGTGACATAGGAGCAAAGCTGTGAAGCTATCTGCAGAGTTCAGTGTGAAGGACATTTCGAGGACATCGGATGTCATTGAAGTCAAGACAGAATCTTCTGGAAGTTGTGTCTATATGTGGGGTAATGAAGCCTTTTGTCTTGTCATATCTAGAATATAGTCTTACCTAGGACTTACTCTATCTATTGCTATAGGACTTTAAAAACCAGCCCTGCCTGCCTCAGCCATTCATTCGTGTTCTGGCTGGCCTGAAATGAATTACAAGGCTTCTGAGAAAGCAAGGAAACTAAGATGTCTATTCAGTAATTCATCTAGGACCAAAGAGGGGCAGGATTCAGGAGGCGTGTATTTTGTCGGATAGGTGGGTGGGTAAAAATAGGACTCACCCAAATATCTCCTAGTCCATAGATGACAGGAACCAGGAAAGTGGAGACACAGAAGTCACAGCCCATGGAAAAAGCATATGCAGTCCCCCATGTTGTCTACCCTCCATCCTCCATTCTCCAAGCCAATTCACTCCCACATCCTTGAGTTTAGACCAAACTGAACCACTTTGAAACCTCAAGAGGTTCACAGAAGTACTGTTTCCAATATTAAGTTGTGTTTTTTTTTCTCCAAATGAGTACTTTTGAATCACAAATGTGTCTGTTCACTTCTGGACATAACTTGTTTTGCAGTGAACAAACGGAGACTTAATGAATAAAATCTTATTCTAAGCATGACTATTATAGTTGATCTTATAACTCAGTTCTTTTTTCTCCTCTTGCGTGCAAAATTTTCTGAAGCCAAAATAATCTTACATATTTCTGAACTAAATATGGGAGAAGACTTAAAATAAGTTTTACCATAAGTCCAAATTTAATGGAATTTGCCCTTCTGACCTTTAAAATATGAATGTAAAATTTGGCTTATCAGACTAAGTTATTATTTCTTATTCTCCATAGGCCTGTCTACCCACAAGAGTCAGCTCAGTGACTGCTCTTTCAAAGGGTTCTGCAAGGTCAACAAAACCTGAGATTACAAATAAAAAATTAATTTATGAAATCAAATAACAAGAAGCACTGGGGTCAGAAGAGTCTGCATCTTCCTTTAGTGGTCAGGACTCTCTGTGGGACAAATGACATGCAGAGCAACAGTCTCCCTTTAATATTAATCCAGGGGTGCCTGTGTGTATGCACTCGCAGACACACACACGTACACACATGTATGAGGCTTTATTGAAAAAGAGATTTCAATTTACCCGAAAATTATACTACACACAAAGCATTCTATAAAATAAGACAGCATTCGCAAGTTGGTAAGAGTAAAAAGGCTTGTCATTCAGTGTAGGAGAATGGTAAAAAGAGGCTGCTCGTGGCTTTCATTAGCAGTTCATCAGTATAGATATTAGGCTGGAAGGGGCGGTGGCTAGGATCCCTCAGCGTTCCATCAAAATGAACAACGTTATTGTGCTTGCTACACAGAATGCTTCTATCAGAAAAAAAAAAAATAATAAGCAAGCTCCATAATAAAAACCTTACTGGAGACAAGATTCAAAATGAAGGAAATCACTGCTGGGCTGTGACAGCCTTTCTCTATAACAGAAGATCTGCTCCATCCGTCCTTTCTCAGATCATAGCCACCTCCTGGCACTTGTTTTCAGTTCAGCGGATGTCCAGATTCTTCTTATATACCATTAGTGATAACAACAAAAATGACAAGGAAAGTCTGCACCCTTTGAAGCAGCCCAGGGCCTCCCTTGGCAGCATGTGAAATGGATGCAGTAACCCATGACAGTCATATTTTGGTTCTCTCTAATGAGTGCATTGTTTAATGGTCCTCAGGTCAGTGCACAATTGGAACCCAAATGGAAAATTATTCTTATGAGAATTTTTCATCACCATGAGTCATGACTAAGGAAACAGGATGAAAAGAGACATAGGCAATGGATGGGGAGACTCAATGACATGCCCTTGGGTCTCCCCAACACCTGAGGTCATCACCAGCACCAGCAGACTCTCGGGTCCTTCCAGGTCTCTGACAGTACTCAGCCCACACTGGGGCAAACATTATTCAAAATGGCACAATTTTGGTGTCAGGCATTGTGCCAGAAGGCTTTCAGTGTTGTGACTCATAGGCCAGCTGGTATTTGTGGAACACTGAGTCAATGGCAGAATCTCGGCAAGCCTGCCTTTGAAATGCCTAAAACCGCCCCAGTTCCGATCTTGTTCTTGACTCTGTATTCATGTTTTCCTTGAAATTCAGCAATTTTTGTTGATGCTGTTGTTGTGGTGCTGAAGAAATGGCTCAGTGAGTAAAGTGCTTGTCTTGCAAGCATGAGGACCTGGGTTCAATTCCCAGAACCAACATAAATAAAGGCAAGCATGGTAATGAGAGGCTTTCAATGCTCACGCTGGGTGGGTACTAGTGGAGAGATCTCCCATGCCCTCTGGCTAGCCAGACAAGCTTATTTGGTGAGACACTAGTGAGAGACATTTTCTCAACCTCCTGAAAGACGCCCCTCCAAAACACAAACTAAACCACAGCTGAGGTTGAATCTTGCCTCCATATGCACACACACATGTGCACACACATGAACACAAGTGATTTAGGGGAAAGATAGTTCGGTGGCTTCAACATAAATCACAGCAGGTTTCTGCCAAGCACTGAGTAGAAGGATTCCCACTCTAATCTTCTCTTTCCTTATCCGAATAGAAGGATAACAAAACCATTTATTAGCAATAACAACATAAATATAAGGTTCAAATCTGAGACAAAGCAGAAGGTGTTTTCGACAGCCATCTCCCCTGGAATGATTCTCCTTGGAGGATGGTATGGACCCAGCTTCAGGCTGAGCCCTTCTCCCCTGAGCAGCTTCCTGCTTTATGAATGGTCATTGGGATGTCACATGGTTTTTGTGGTTTTGTCACCCACTCTCAACAAGGTCTCCTGCCTCTGAAGACAATCCTACCTATTACTCTTACTAAATAATAAAATGACCCCAAATCACTTCAACAGAAAAATAAAAACCATAGTAAAACATGTAAGTAAAATGCCAGTGTCCTCTAGGATTCAATGTGCAAACCAATTTTTAAGTTATTTGGCATGGCTGATTTTTTAAGTAAATATAAGAAAATAGTATGTATATAGACTATATTCATAAATATAATACTCATGTCCAAGCCTGGGGACTTTAGGTATAGGATTAAACATTATAATTTTAAAATAGGCTTTTGAATGAAATAAAGGTAAAGACTGAAGAGAGAAAAAAAATCTGTTTATTGGAGGTACTGATCACACCAGGCCAGCTATGAGCAAGTGGGCATGTTGGTATTTTTTGTATGTGAC
This sequence comes from Arvicanthis niloticus, assembly GCF_011762505.2. NCBI lineage: Eukaryota > Metazoa > Chordata > Mammalia > Rodentia > Muridae > Arvicanthis > Arvicanthis niloticus. The sequence goes on from NC_047661.1 coordinate 98,505,836, forward strand.
TTGAGTTTTGTTTTGATACCATTTATCTGTTTAGCCTGAACATTTCTTCCAAGGACAGATGTGGAGGAGAAAGAGAAGGCCGAGAGTAGCTGTGAGGCCAGGCTGTGTTTAAAGTGGCCATATTTACAGTATCATATACAAAACAAGGAAAGAAAAATATTAGCCAAAGAGTTGAGACTGAGTGAAGTGACAAGCTTGGCCCTAAAAGGGGCATCTTAGAATTGGGGATTTAGATCAGTGGTAAAGCCCTGGCCTGGGGAGACAACATTACAACAACAACAAGAAGAACAATAATAATAAACGAACAAGACGGGGCATCTTTACCATCCAGCCCCTTCTACTTCACCAAGACTCAGGGAACATTAAGGAAGAGGATGAGGAAGGGTTAAGAGCTGGGGAATAGAGAGGGATGCTGCTCAGTGCTGTCTTCCAGACACAACAACCAGAATTCCAGCACAGCCTAAGAAGGAGCCCTCAAGACCACACCCATTCCTCAGGAGTTATTGGCAGTTGATAGGTGCTAGAAGAGATAGAGCTATCCTTTAACAGTGTGGCCACTGTCAAGTTATCCATTCTCCAGTGGATGGTCCACAGCCATGCTCATATGGAAAGCACTGATTGAACATAATGTATTTTTTTTTTTTAAGGGAAAAGATCCTAAAGTTCTAAGGAGGAAAAGACATTGGGGGTCCAGGATATCCAGGGTGAAGTTGAAAGGGGAAGATGGAAAGGAGTTATAAACACATTTCATATTATACATGTATGAAATTCTCAAAAAATATAGTAATATTTTTGAAAAATGTTTCCCTAGAGGTGTCAGAATTAGGAAGCCAGAGAGTCTGTCTCCAGGCCTTCCGGGATCCCTGTCATTTGGATGTGCCTGTCTTACACTGTGCAATCACAGTGTCTCCATTCCCTTCCTCCATTCACACTAATTCCTCCGGCAAGGTAGCCCTCTGGAGGTTAATGAAATGGACAGAGTAGCCCCGAGTCCTCCCTTGAGAGCACCTTGCATTGCTCAGCTAATGTTCTACATTCTGCTAATGTGAACAACAACTGTGGAATTTCCCAGTGCCCAGGAAGGCAGAGGACATCATCAAACATCCCAATAGCTCCCCATTCTCCTTCCCCAGTCGCTGCCTCTATCATTGTAGAAATAGCTCCATTTTTTAACAGAATTATGACAAACACCACAATAGCCTCATTTTACAGCCGCACTAAAGTACATTTTTAAGATGCATTTCATATCAAAGCTACTCTAATTTCAGCCTTTTGGAGTCTTTATTCTCCTTCTCTCAAGAAGCAGACTGTGTTTCTGAAAGCCACTGGGAGAGCGGAGGAATGCAGACAGCATCTGCCTGGGACAAGTTGCTGCCTCGCAAGTCTTTAACGATTCACAGGTTGTAAATGTACTTGATGGTGTGGTTGAGCCTTTATACCAGGAGTTCTGAAAAGGCTAGCCATTTGCAACTTTCAAATGGTTAGTGGTTGACAGTGCTACATCCCTAACACAGTCACGAATGCCAATGTCTTACCCACATTCCTTTTGATAGCTATGATTTCAATTTCTTTCCCAGAACTTCTTATTATCTGGAATATGAGAGGTGAACACCATTTTGCTTATTTCTATGCAACACTCTCCCCTGCCTCCCCCCAAACAACAATCTTAAGTAAGTATTTTAATCATAAGTGGATATTTTCAGACTGTTTGGAATTACCCTCAAACACTTCACATTTAACAGACAGAAATCTTTTACAAAACAGGTGGATTTGTAGTAACTGTGTATGTGATTTGGTCTAGCAGACAGATATGAGTACAACATTGCATGTGCCTCTCCTTAGATCAAAAAACCAGCTATCCACAGCCTAAGGTATGGCCAGTTTCTGCTTTAAAATATCTCAGGGCAGAAAAACAAGGTGGCCCTAATCAAGAGGTCACCTGAATAGACTTTGAGATGCAAGACAAAGCTAATGCCTGGTTGACATTCAAGCCCAGAGGATTTTTTTTCATCTGTGATTAATAGATTTGACATCCATTTTCTCCTGCTTTTGCCAAGCTAGTTCAGGATTTATTGTTACATACCACTGAGAAATTAAACCTTTTTGGATGAAAATATTGCACTAGAGGCCAGAGCATATCTCCAAAAAATTCTGGATCACCTAAGAAAGTATAAGGCAGTTCATGGTCTTGGTCCATTTACTGCCACAATGTCCACACTGTGTGAAACCTTTTAGAGTGGAGAATAGACTACGCAGCAAGCATTATGGCAGACATGGTTGAGTGATGAGATTTCAAAATAAATTTTTAAAGAGCAGTGGAAGCAGGAGGGAATGAGATGAAGAAGATGGTTTCATCCCTCTCATTTCACAAGCTAGTCGATCCCGTTAGCTCTGTGTTCACCTAAAATGGCATTAGAATTCTACTATTCTAGACAAGAGATTACTACTTTGCTACTGACAAAAACAACGTTAGGGTCAAAACCTCTACTTCTTGCTAGTCATTAGGAAGTCTTCTGTCGTGTTCACTTGAGTGTACACTTTATGCCTTTCTAGAGGACATAAGGTACATCACATCAAAAAGTATTGGTATTTGTGGTTCAGAGACCTGGGAATAAAACCTTCTTCTTTGTGGCCTTGGGCTAGTTATCATACTTGATCTCAGATCTTTCACATATAAAATCAGGATAGTTCCAAAATATTCTTCACAGCATTGTTGAAATATAATAATAGTCCTCATAAGTACTGCAGTACCATACAGAAAACAAAGCCTTAAAAATATTAGATACTATTTTTTATCTAGAAGCTGTAATAAATACTTTTTTAAAAATAAAATTGAAAATTCCTGTTCATAGGCCTCTTAGGGTCTGCATACGAATTCCCAAGGTTGACCCCTGTTACAAATAATACATCACTATATAATAACAATAAAATAAGGAATCATGGTGGGTTGGGTAGAATTATAGATCTCACAGTGTCATATAAGAAAGAAAAAAAGCTACACCCAGGAAGTCTCACCAGCATGACTTCCTAAATATGTCCTGAACATAAAAAATATCAATAGGCATGCTAAAATAAAAGAGGGAACCATCATAATGCCCCATCCTTAGATAAACATCTACAGGCAACCAAAAAAAAAAAAAAAAAAAAAACTGAAAGTGGGAGAAATAATCCTCCCTAAGGAAAAACACACTAACGTTATCCAACACTGAATGGTCTGCCCTGGAAATATACTAACAGAACATGAACTGAGCAGGTTATATTTATAAATAGATGTATATATACATACACATATATGCTTGGAATAACAATTAACGAAGAAAGGGGCCATGAATTTGAAATAGGGCAAAGAAAGTTATTTGGGAGGGTTTGGAGGGAGGAAAGAGAAGGAGAAATGATGTCATTATATTATAATCTTAAACAAAATTTAAAAAATTAAAAATGGAAACAGAATGTGACAATGTCTACATTTTTGCTAATTAGCTATGCTTTTTAGGCAGTAGATTTTCTAGTGTAGCTAAAATATTGTTTAATTGTGACAGCAAAGGAAATAATGAACCAAAACATGAAGGAGCATTCATGTGATGCCCTTATTTACAAAGAGAAATCTACTGTTGCTAAATGAACCCTCCATGTGTGAGCTCCAGGTGTCACTACCTGCATTCGGTGACTAACTGAATCTCAGGAAATGAAACATGAAATGTGAGCAAGCATACTTTTGCAACATATTTTCATTTACTTGTGTATTCTTCCGTGAGAGCACAGCCTCTTACTTAGAGCATATAAATGATTGGTTTCGAGATTAGACATGTTAAGCAAGAGATGAGCTCACTATCCCTGCCTTGTTTGCAAAAATGATCCCTGTGGCCAGGCTCTGGCCATAGCACATACACCATACAACATGCACACTGTCTTAGTCCTTCTGTCTTCTTTGTGCAAAGCAAAGAGGGTCTAGATGGAAGATGTTAGCAATTCTTAATGGAGGTTCTAATTCTAATACTTAGAAGCAGACAATAAGAGATGAAATCAACCCAGTCTGAAAACACACAGTGGCCATACCATTTCCCAAGGGATGCTATTTGAACAGTTCACTCCTGTTCTTTGACTGGAACATGTTTCAGACCTTAATTATGGTGTTTTGGGAATCTATGACAGATCGTCCCATTTCTTTAAAGGTTTCTTGCCAGAATAAAGCAGCACTACTACAATCCCCCCCCCCAACAGACACACACACACTACACTTAATTAGTGCTAAAGGAATTAACTCTTTGGGGGTTTGATTTCATTTTGCCATTAACTTTCAATTCTAGGTAAATATATCTGCTTCTGTTGCCTTTTTAAAGATTCTTAGAATAGAGGTTGTAGCAAGAACCTGCTATTTCCATAGCAAGACTTTGTTTTAGTTTCAAAAACACACAATACCTAAGGAGATGGCTTTATTGCCTTGCCAGCATGTGAATATAAATTCAATCTCCCCAATTCCAAATATAAACAGAATGTGCCTGGACAGGCCAAGCTAGCAGGGTCTCTGGGGCTTGGTGGCCAACTTGTCCAGCCAAATAGATGAGGAACAGTTCACTGAGAGACGCTGCCTCAAAAAAAAATAAGGTAGAGAATAGTGGAGGAATACTTTTGACATAACCTCTTAGTTCTATACATACATACCAAAATTTTGAAAAAGACAGTTTCTCTCTCTCTCTCTCTCTCTCTCTCTCTCTCTCTCTCTCTCTCAATAAAATTGCATGTTAAAAAGTGAATAAAAGCTTAAAAGAACATTCACTTCCATGGCAGCAGCAGGAGGAGATTGGACACCTGAGACACACAGAGACCACTCGTATCAAACCTTTTCAAGTTTCTATTTCCCAACATGCAAATGGAAAAAAAGATTTGCATACATGAGATGGTAGTTGCAACTGTGCCTGACATACACCAGGTGCTCAATAATTGTAAGGCAGCTTTTCCAGTCTCCCATATCTCCCACCACAAAATGGGATACTCTGCATTTTAATTCAAGGCTGTCGAAGTGCATGGAAGGGCTGTCAATCTGACGAGCTTTCAAACCTGTAGCACCCCACCACCATCCTCTCCTCAGAGAGTGTCCTTTTGGGTGACACTGTCTGTTCGCAGATCTAAGAAGAAGAGATGACAGACCTGACTTGAAACGGGGAAAGCTGGGATATGAAAGGTTACGCTGAGCGATACTGAATGCTAGGAATGGCTTAAGAAAAGAATTTGCTCTTCATTAGCAAAACCCAAATAAAACCTGACCACATTAGGCTTGCCATGACAAAGAATAATTCAATCAGTAGCTTCTTTTTAAGATAAAATATAAAGTTTCTTTGTGAAAGTAATTTAGAGAAAGGTGAAGAAAAAAACACTTCTGGCTGAGGTTGGTTCTATTCCACTGTCTGCCTGGAAGAAAAAAAATAACTGTAAATTTTGCCAAAGTGATAATATGTATCCTTATTTTAAAAAATAAAATCAAACAATGAAAAATTTTAAAAGTCATTCCCCAAACTAACTATCTCAGAATAGCTCTGGATAATAACCATAACAACCTAACATTCTTTGGGGTTTTTCTGTGCTCATACTTAGTGTTGGGTTTTATTCTACTTGAATTAAATGAGAAAAAAAGTAGAAACAAAAGAAGGGAAAACTCATTCAATATCAGACATTTCTTTATCAAAAACACACTTTTTTTAAATATCTCTAAAGTAAATTAAAAGTATTGTGGGAAATGTCAAAACTAAGTCTTTTGCTTTTTAGATGAAATCTACCCATCTCTGCTATGTTAAGCCATAAAACAGTAGTGTACTTCCACCTCAGACCACTCAGCCATCTTATTATCTGTTAATGTTTGTAACATTTGCATTCCACTGAGACCCTGTTTCAAGTTTCAGTTCCATATTTAAATGAATGAAATGTTCCTAGCTGATATTTCTTCTTATTTTCTCTTATTAAAAATGTCTAGCTCATTTCTTGATTGTCTGGATGAGGTCATCCAATTAAACTTAGTTTATTATTTTTATAAGTTCCTTGTCCAGCTATGCTTCAAGGGTAGCCTATACCAGTGAAAATTATTGGGTCAAATGTTCCTCTAGAGTATAACTACTATCCTTTTCTAACACCAGTTTGGTATTTTTCCCATCATGTGTGACTTGAGTTTTGTTTTGATACCATTTATCTGCTTAGCCTTCAAGCTCAGTAACTTCATTAGGGGGCATACTGGTATCGATGACTAACAATCTGAGTGATCAATAATGTAAGATCAATTGATGTGTGCAAGCTCACATTTTTAGATTGATTAAGATGATTTTTACTTTATTTCTGTATAATTATTTCTACAGTAAGCATTAATAGTCAGGATCATCTACGAAGCCAAGAAAATGTGTTAAAATGCACAACAGCTTTTCAGTGTAGCACATAGATGGAAACCAAAGAAAATGAACTTTAGAAATCTAATAACTGGGGATGGGGAGTTGATTTTGCGAATAAAATTCTTACCACACCAGCAGGGGGATGCCAGTTTGGATCATCTCTAGAATCTACATAAAAGCCAGGCAGGCATGGAGATCTGCTGAGTATCTCAGTGCTCTGGAGGCTAAGACTGGAGACCCACAGAGCAAGCTGTCTAGATAGACTGGTTGAATTGTAGTGTTTCCAGTTTAACTAAAAAACATGGCCTCAATACATAAGGTAGAAGAATACAACATTCATGAACCTCTGAACCTCACACTTGAACACACAGATGCATCCACACACAAACACACCTACCATGCACAATAAACACTCTAGTATTAGACAAAGTCGATTTTAAAGGACCATTATAAAAGAAAAATATTTTGTAGTGTTAAATTGAAAAAGAAAATAAATTTACTCTCTATATATGCAATTATATAACCATATACTTAATAATTGGGGATTTTGTATGCCTAGTAATTATACTATGCCAAGGACCAACCTTGGCTTGGTCAGAGGTTCTAAGGAAGGGGTGTTTGGAAGTGGCAAAAGAACAACCCAAAGACAACCATGGGTTATAAGCTGACAGCCTTGTGTTCTGCTGGAGACAGTTCTCCACACATCTCATTTAGCTAGCTTAGGTCTTGCAGACCAAAGCCTTGTCTTTTATTTGCATATCAATTTAATGGATACCCAGGTTTCTTTTTGATTATCCCATGAATCAGTATTTTATGACCTTAGCCCCTTGATACTTCGAAAAAGACAAGTCCTTTTTTTTTTTTTTTTTAAACAGCAGTGGATTCAGAGATCTGCCTGCCTTTGTAAGCTCAGACAATAAGCTAGTTGGGTGGGATCTTGCTCAGAGATCACTATTCCTGCCATGTCTAGGCCTAAACTAGCTCTGTTCCAGACTGACCTTGAGCTCAAGAATCTGCCTGCCTTTGTAAGCACAAACAAGAAACTTCTCTGGGTGGGGTTTTGCCTTGTGATCACCTAAATCTCTTTATCTCCTTCATTAATATCTTTCTAACAAAAAGCTGGCTCATAGTGCAGCTGCCTCTGTTCTTTTAGATCTGTGAAGCCCCTCATGTAATTCATACTGCATCCATATATTTTGCATAGTTGAGAAATTATATATTTTTTAAACTATGTTTTCAGGGTTCTTTCCCAAAGCCTTAAGGGCCATCCTGAAGGTCTTAGTGTTTGCCATTTTACTAAGGATATTAGACACACCCTTGCCTCCCAGACTTCTGCTGTCTCTGATTATCACAGAGTCATTATCCTTTGCAGAGAGGACATTTCCCCAATTCAGCAATTGAAAAAAGAGGATAAATTACCAAACTTGGGAGTGTAAACAGTCATTGTAGGAATCACAAACTTGGGAGTATAAATGGCATCATTGTGGGTATTATATCTTTAATGAAAATATTGTGCATGGCTTCATGAAAGTCAATTTGAAAATTCAAAAGTGGCTGAAAATGTAGTGTTTCAAAGGTAGTAAAAAATGGAGCTCACATGGTAGTGCACACCTGTTACACCTACAGTCTCAACCCTGGGATGCTGAGATAAGAGTATCTCCTAGATTGTATAAAGAAGAACCAAGAGAGGGAAGGAGGCAGCAGGGAAGGAGAGAAGAAGGATGAAGAGGGGGATGGAGAGAGAGAGTGAGAGAGAGAATTTGACAAACCCCACCTATTAATTAAATTGAGTCATTTAATTAAACATAACCTATCAAAAGAATCCCCAAATCCACAGGACTTTATTGGTAAGTTTGTATCCATAGAGGTGAACAAATTTGCTTCATAAGGATGACATCCTGGCAAGTGAAAGAAATGTAGAGGTTTTCTGTCACCATTTGTATAATGTCCCAAAGCCAATAAGACTTTTATAATAAAAACCACAATATCAGGAGTTTAACTTGAAAAGGGGTTTGAGTGAGGCTGCAGTGGGCATGGTAATGTTCTGTAAACTTTGCTTAGAATCTTTACAATGCCCACAGATCTTCCAGTAAACCCATCAAAGTAGTATATATACCTGGGTGCTTAGCTCCCAAGAATGGAAACTGATTCCTGATTAAGAAAGCCATTCTGTTACTTCAAATCTCTTGCAGTGGACAGACACTTCCTGTCAGAGGAGCCAAATATCAAAAGGCAAGAGGTTAAAACGACTTAAAATTTAGCCATTCTTGAATCAAATGAAAATGTTACAGGCCCCAGAGACTCTTCCTAGATTTAGACTTTTTCCGTGACCTAAAGGTAGCCATTTGAAATTAGTTAAATAACATTATATTCAACCTTTTGAAATGAAGGGTTTTGCCTTTTTATGAGAAACTGGCATTTTCAACATCAGGGAGGTACACAACCTTCTTGACACAGTGATTCTCCAATGAAACCATTTCTTTCCTCTCTTAAGATAATATGCTTACCAACAGTCCAGCCACGACCTGCAAAGACCTGCAGTAAGATATGCCCAGAGGGAGAAGATGCAGAAGTGTCAGGCTGCAATCCAGAAAACAAGAACACCATAGCAAGATTCCTGCAGAAACCCAGCTAAAGCCATGGCTAGTTTGTTAGTTGGGGTTTGGGTCTGTTCTTTACAAATGAGCATTGATGTCAGCAACCATAAATAATTCTTCTTCATATATGGACTCTCCTACTGCAAAAAACTTCACATTATTGGGTTTCCTATGAAAATCAGATTTTTGAACTGGATTTCCCCCAAGATTTAAATCCCATTCATGCATTTCATATGTTATCGAAGGTCGGATGAGATTGGTGTTTTTTGTTTCGTGGTAGTAGGGTAGAACTCGGTGCCTTTCAGATAGATGCTAGGCAAGTGCTTTACCTCTGAACCGTAACCTTGGCTGTGCTGAGTAATCTTCATTGTCAAGTTAACTAAACTTGGGTCACCTAGGAAGCACACCCCTGCGCCCACCTGAGAGTGGTTTCAGAGAGCTTTAAGTGAGAAAGTAGATTGTGGGTGATACTCTGCCATGGGCCTGGGTATTAGACTGAATAAATGGGGGAGGGGAAGAAAAGTCAGATAAGCCCCAACCCTCATTTTCTATATATCATGGCAATGGACACAATGACCTTCCAGCTACCCTGTCTTCCCTGCCATAATAGCCTGTCTCCTCAAATGGTGAGTCAAAGCAAATGCTAGATGTTTGGTTCAGGCCCGGGGACAAGGGACTGAGGTGCATATTTTCCATAATAAAGTAGACTTGTCCTCCAGGTTCTCCCAGCATTCCTCAGTCCCTACCTGTCATACCCTGCCTCCAACCCTGAACTTTCCAGCTCAGGACCTGGACTGGGCTGCTCTTCCCCCAGAGGCTCTTCTTTATATACTCCAAACCTTTGGCTCTCTCTCTCTCTCTCTCTCTCTCTCTCTCTCTCTCTCTCTCTCTCTCTCTCTCTGTTTTTTTCTTCTTTCTCTCTGTGTACTATTTTCCCTCTTTCTCTTCCCCCTTCCCTCTCACTTCCTTCCCACAGAGACTCCCTTGGCCTCAGTCCTTGGGGCCACTGAACTCGACTGAGAGCAGCCTCCCTTCCGATAAACTTGATAAACTCGCATTTAATATTCTAATCTTGTTTGAACTGGCTCATTTCACCAGTGGAGAAATAACTATCACTTTCTTCTCCTCTCATATTTTTTCCCTTTTGTACTTTTTATTTTGAGACTGGTCCTCACTAAGTTGCCCAGGTTTGTCTTAATTTTTATTCTCCTGCCTCAGCCTCCTAAGTTATCTGGGACTACTGTCCTGTGCTATTGAGAGGATGAGTTCCTCAGTGTGCTTTGGTTATGTCACACACACACACACACACACATATATATATATGGAGTAGTAAGTACCCAGTGTGGGTTCATCAGAAGACTGACCTAAGTCTATTTAAGCTAATCCATTGTGCTTATGCAGTAGAAGTGACAAGAAGCAGCCCAGATTTCACCCTGTGACCTTGGAGAAATGACAGCACTTAGTATGTATAGTGATTTGAATAGGAGTGGCCCATATAGGCTCACAGGTTCAAGTACTTGGTCACCAGGGAGTGGCACAATTTGAAAGGATTAGGAGGTTTGGCCATGCTGATGTAGGTGTGGCTTTGAGGAAGTTTGCCACTAGAGGTAAGCTTTGAAGTTTCAAAAACTAGAGCCAGGTCCAGGGTCTTTCTCTTTTTACTGCCTGCAGATCTGAATGTAGAAAACCCTCAACTACTTCTTCAGCACCATGTCTTCCTGAGTGCCACCATGCTCCCCGCCGTGATGAGAATGAACTAAATCTCTGAGCTGTAAGCTAACCCCAATTAACTGCTTTCCTTTCTAAGAACTGCTGTGGTCATGATGTCTCATCATAGCAGCAAAACACTGCCTAAAGCGGTGCACTTGTCTCCTGTGATTTATACAACAACCTATCAGGTCAAGAGCAATGAGTTTCCTCACCAAAATGCCTATCCCATAATAGGCACTTGCTAATGCTTACATAATAAGTAAATATATTTATAAATGGACAAAACAAACAGGAAGTAAGGCATAAACCCATAGTCCTAGCTGTTTGACAGAAAAAAAGGCTTGGGTTTACCTAAGGTCCCACAGCTACTAATTATAAAGCTGTGTTGTAAACCCAGTTCTTCTTCCTCTAAGCCTAGAGCTGTTTCCTCAATTCCAGTGGCACTCGTGACAATATTTACTTGCCTTACCTGGATGGGGGCATTTTATCTTCATTTTGTATGTGTGATTTGTTCCAAGTTAGAAAGTGTCCAGATTCACTCAGCTTGGAAAAAAACCTGGTAAACAAGTTTTCACATAAATGCAGATAGAATGTGATATTTTAAATATTCCCAAAGTATGATAAAATGGAAAGCCCCTGGATTTATGTAGTATGTATGTTTAATACAAAATAAAAATATCACCACAGAAAGTATTGAGCAAATAAATCCTCCTTCCTTCCTTTTTTTTCTCCCTTGAATCTGCAGCTTTAGAAAATTAAACATAGCCAGATAAATGTCTTCCCCAAAGATATTATGGTAATACCAAAGTAGCATATTCGGTCATTTGACTACAGTATAGAGAGCTTCTTAAACTAGTGGGCACCTGAGAATTCCATGCACCTTGCCTTCACTGATAGATATTTGTTCATTGTGGCTAGTATACTGTGAAACCCAAGTGCATGTCCACAGAATTAGAAAATTGCATCTTAAAATGGCAGTATGTTGCCCAACACAATATGTGCAGAATTGAAATGATCCTGAAATGTGGGGAAGCAAATGAGTTCCACACTGAGTATGTAGAACTTTAAATAGCAAGACTCGTGCAAGTAGAGGAGGATGCGGGGAATGGCTCTAGCAATACCAGTATTAAAGCAGATTCAGGCAGCACTGCCATTTTCAAGGAGTTGTAGGAAAGCCCTGGCTGTAGGAGTCCATGGAGAGAGGCTGTGCTTCCCTGTACATGACTCAGAAATTACTGACAGGAATGGCCGCCCTTTCTGTAATTGGAGCACAAATGGACTCAGAAGCCCAGAAGGAGAGAAAACACTTCAATTAGTTGTAAATTACATAGTGAGTGAAGTATCCAGAAATAGTCTATTCAAATACAAACAGCCCTGGACTAAGAGACAAGTTCTACAAAATGGCTCAAAGTAAGAGCTTTGCTGCCTGTCCATGTGCCCTGGCTGTTTGTATCCTTAGTATTGTTATTGACATCTTTTCTTCAATTACACTTAAATGTTATGATTGATAGGTAGATAGATAGGTAGATAGATAGATAGATAGATAGATAGATAGATAGATAGATAGATAGAGATATATACAGAGAATCAATTGATTATATTTAATTTCTTTATCAATAATAAATGTTCTACCAGGTATCCACGCTACAGTCTGCAGGCTACATTATTCCAGGATAACTATGGGAATGACTGATCCATACATATAAATGGCAGAATCATATAGTAATGCCAAGCGATTGGACATCCCTGACTCTAAACACTCTTTTCTAACTACTCTTGGGAGCACCTTACAGTTCCAGATATTTTCTTATTTAGCCACAGAGAAATTCTTTGCTGTCTTCAGTTGAGGTGTCTTCTTTTTTATCTAGCTCTTTGCAGGTGTTCTTGCCTTGTTTAGAATACCCTGCTTCCATTTTCTCTCCTTCAGCATCTTCAGATAGGTTTTAAACTAGCAATGCCTTCCCCTCTGGAAGGGCATGTCCACCTTGATTCTCTACCTCTACAATCCCCACTAATAAAAATCTATCTAAGTGTTTCTACTGATGTTTCCATGGCAGCTATTTGTTAATGTTAATGGTTGGCATTGAACTTTTCATAAAATGGAATAAATGTTTCCACTAACCCCCTGAATAGACTGTAGGTTCTGAGGCTAGACTCATGCTATTATCAGTCTTTATCTCTATCTATCATCTATTCCAATCTCCTATAGCACACAGACTATGATGGCTAATTTTAACTGTCAGTTGCACACAGATTAAAGAAACACAGATTAACAAGAGACACTTCTAGGTGTATCTGTGCAAGCATGTCCAATGAAGTCTCTGAGATGAGACGGCCCACCACACATATGGACAGCACCAAACTATGGATCAGAAACCTAGGCTGAATCAAAAGGGGACATGAGAAAGCCAATGAAGTGCCCACATCTTCCCTCTCTGTTGATCTTACTGGAATGTGAGCAAGTTCCTGCGACCACAGCTATGGGCCACTCCTGCAGCCATACCTTCCCTATTATGATTGGACCCTTCTGAAGCATGAGCCAGAGTAAACCTTTCTTCCCTTAAGTTGATTCTTGTCATGTGTTTGATTAACAGCAATGAGAAAAAAAACTACTTGTACCTAAGGTACCTCAACACCACTTAAGTGGAGACAAAAGTCAGTAAATATGTTAAGCCCAAATTTCTCAATATGGCTTATGGAGCACAATATGAAATTTCAGCCTGTTAACTCCTCTGGCTTCTTATCTTGATACTGTGTACACATGTATCTACTCACTAGCCATTATGAATCAATTTCTGGTCTGAAAACATCATTTCCTCCACCCCCCTTGCCTGTAAGAACTGGTATATACCAATATTTTCCTGCCTGCAATAGTTTTCCCAATTGTATTTTTCCAGAAGAATACATGCTTATAACAAAGCTCTATTTAATAGATTTTCATGTCTTCAACTCCTTCTTTTTACCTAAACTACATTAGGAACTCTTCTAAAATATTCTTGCTCCCAGGAACCTCCAAGTCCTACCAGACAAAGCTCCTCAAAGTCAATACGTCCTTGCAGATGATAGGCTCTGAGGAGCACGAACCACATCTGCTAACTTTGTTGTTATATTTTCCACAGAGTAGACATATGATGAGAATTTAAGTGACATACGCATTTAAATATATTAGACAACACAAACAACAGAGTGGGCAGTACTGGCCAGGTACTGTATTCTAGACTATCTTGGTTAGGGTTTTACTGCTGTGAACCGATACCATGACCAAGGCAAGTCTTATGAAGGACAACATTTAACTGGGGCTGGCTTATGGTTTCAGAGGTTCAGTCCAGTATCATCAAGGCAGGAACATGGCAGCATCCAGGCAGGCATGGTACAGAAGGAGTTGAGAGTTCTACATCTTCATCTGGAGGCTGCTAGCAGAATACTGACTTTCAGGCAGCTAGGGTAAGGATCTTAAGCCCACACCCATGGTGGCACATCTACTCCAACAAGGCCACTCCTAATAGTGCCACTCCTTAGTCTAAGTGCATACAAACCATCATACTGACCCTTACCATTAAAGAGTTAGTGAATCTTTTAGAAAATGTCAGTGTTCTGATTCTGCCTAGACCATCCTTTTCCTTTCCTCTGTTTTGTTAAACCATCCACATGACTCTTCTGAATCCTATGCTGTCAAAAACTAGAAGACCTGTTTTCTTTCCTCAGAGTTATTAACTTCAAGTTCCAGTATTAAAAATCACTCAAAGTTTTGTAGCCTTCAATAACATCTATATAGCCCTGGCTCATTCTCTCTTTTCTAACTAGTATCCACCCAAGTGCTAAATATGGGCCTTGCCCTTCTGCCTTTCTTTCTTCTTCTTCTTCTTCTTCTTCTTCTTCTTCTTCTTCTTCTTCTTCTTCTTCTTCTTCTTCTTCTTCTTCTTTTTTTTTTTTTTTTTTTTTTGCCTACAAGTGGAGTTTGCACATTAACATCACTGCATCCCTTTCTGCTGAGTCCACCTGGTCTGCATCTTTCAGGAATGAATGTGTTTAATACTCAATGGGTTCTTCAGATCCCATATTACCAGGAAGAAGAGAGTGTCACTATATTGAACACGATGCTTGCTGTCTCACATTGTTGAGTTTCACACCTTGACTATAGACACAGAATGACTTCATGGCCATTATAGATGGGTACAGTGCACCTTCAGGAAATAAGTCATGAGGAAAGTGTAATCATGCAATCAACCACCCTTCTGGAGCAGCTATCCAACTGCACACTGACAATAGGCCAGCTGTCTCATCTCTGACTCTAAGAACTCATATATTCCTATGAGTCAGTTGACATCACTAATGATTCTCATTAATCCAAGCATTTGCCAGAAGGTTTTCAGATAAATTCACTCTCTTTCCTCTTTTCTTAGGATCACAGGTAGCACACATTTCCTAGACTCTTTTGGAGATTACCAAGGAATTAGTACCTCCAAAGAAACTAGATCCTTTCAAATACCCCTTCCTGTTGTGGTCCCAACTCTCACGGAGCAACCTAGCTTCTGAATTCTGATAACACCAAATTCTATTGTCCCAATCCTAGGGGTAGTAGAGATATCCTGTTGATATAACTGCCTTTGACACCACACCATTTCCTATGTGACTTGTAAGCCCTTCTGTCAGCTGTAGTAACAGTTTTCATTGTTGAAATGTCTATGCTGAACATTGAGACATAGATTCTTTTTCTTAAGTAGTTTACAAAACACTATGCCCTGAAATCTGTAAAAACAATCAATCACTACATGTTTCATAAGAAATAATATTTTAATAACTAGGTTTAAATTCTTGGTCAAAAATAACTATAATTTACTGCTATTGTTGGCTCTTCCTTCTGGAACCCCCTAATGTTCATTTGGCATTTCATCTTTATATTTTATTTTCTCCACATCAAATTACCAAAAGAAGGTAATATTAGTTTATATGTTAATTTAGAATCACTAAAATTGAAATCTTTAAATGGAATTCACCAGATTAAGAGGAGGGGAGAATTTAAGGGTAAATTGAAAAACCCCTTAAAAGTCCAATGTGGATGCCTGACCACCACCTCTCTTTAAACACCTTACTCACATCTGTTTTTTATTATCTGTTTTTTATTACCTGTGATGTTCGATTTATTTGACCTGCTGTTGTATTGAGGGGCCATACCAGCTGTTTCTATTAAAACTCACTGTGATTTTTTTTAATTTTAAGTATATTTTGTGCATGAGTATTTGTCTGTATGGGTGTATGTACACAATGGGCATGCCATGCCCACAAAGAACAAAACAAGGTATTAGAGCCCTAAAATTGGAGTGTAGATCTGAACTTGGGCCCTCAGTAAGTATAGCCATTGTTCTTAACTGCTCAGCTGTTTGTACAGCCCTAATGTAAGGGTCCAAAAATTGCTGAAGATAGACCCTAGACTCAGATAGTATGCAAAAACAAAGAGTGTTTATTCCACAGAAACATCTAACATGGTATGTGTGTGTGGGGGGGGGGTCAACCATTCTCCAAAATGGCCACCCCAGACAAAGGTGTGCAGACCTTCCTATAGAGAACTAGGGGAGCTCTCTTGAAGAATTAGATAATCTAAAATTTAATTAGTGGGTGTTAGGGGGTCACAGGTGGTCAGTGGTCTGCATTCCTATGTCATGAACATGTGCCATATGCATATGCTGCTCAGGGCAGATGGTCCATTCTGAGATATTTCCCCATCTTTGTGTTTATCTCAAGAATGTTCTTTGGAGGGGGTTTATGATCTTGTTCTGGATTTTATGGTATGTCCCTGGAGCTGGAATCTTATGGCCTAGTTTCTGAGACTTAGGTCTATTCCAGGAGTGGTGCCATATAGCCTATTTTTCAAAATCAGGCCTGGCCCTTAAATGAAAACAAATGGGGTTTATGTTGTCCTTTCACTGATAGTGACCTTAAAAGAATAAAGAATAACTTTATTTGCAAAATTTAAAAAAAAAAATCCAGTGTGGTTTATATCAGAGAAATTAGTAGAGTTTGGAAAGCAGGAAGTGCTTAGAGCTCAACCAGATGACCCAAAGAATTTCCTAAAGTTCTGAAATTCAATCAAATATCAAAAGAAGAAGATTTTTTTATTAAAAAAAAAAAAATCCACTTTGGGAGAATTTTAAAATCAGTCCAGGTGTGATTTGTCTCATACTTTAAATCTAATCATATGTAAGTTTTTAAGGCTCTCCTCCAGGCAAGCTGGTCTCCTGGAGCAATTTTACAATCTTTAGAGCATCATCCTTTGAAAGGAAGCTACACTTTTTTTTTAATTTTTTTTTTCCTTTTATGTTAAAAATATAAAGAACAACTATGGAGATGGATCAGTTAATAAAATACTTGCCTTGCAAGCATAAGAGCCTGAGTTCTCTCCCTAGATACCAAGTGTGTTGTAACAAGCTGGTAATGCCAGGGTTGGAAACTTGGAAACAGACAAATCTCTGGAGTTCACCAAGCAGCCCAGTCAGCTTAACCTGCTTGGTGAGTTCCATGCTGGTGAGAGATATTATCTCTCAAACTAGATGGACAGCGCCTGAAAAAAAAAGAGCTAACTTGTCCTCTGGTTTCCCCTCACTCCTGCACACATATCTATGTATACATGTACACACAGAGACATAGATTACACACACACACACACACACACACACACACACACACACACACACACACACACAGGAAGAAAATGCTGGTAACCTTAAGCCAGTAGCTCATAACCTCTACTAAACTATAGGATGCCAAGATTAGCAAAACTGTGTTTGTTGGAATTACCATAACTGAAGCAACTCTTTTATACCATATAGGAATACCTCATAAGTATTAACAATGAAGTTAGCTCAAATGTCCATATAAGGTAGAAACTACCAAGTCTCCTCAAATATCATCTCAACCAAACTAAGCAAAGAGCTATGAGAATGCTCGAGCATTGAATGTTGTTTCTTACCCTCAAGGGCTTTAGTCTCACCTCTCCTCGAACCACTGCTGTCAGTCTTGGGCTGACTGTAGAATGGTAGCTCTTCTTAACCTCTCACAACAGAAGTCATCCCAAACTTAAGAATTACAGAAGTCAAGTGGCCATGAGGACAAAGAGAAAGATCCAGACTCCTGGCACTCAACCTTCCTACCTCCTTCTAGGTCATGCTGGACACCTAGAATACAGGGCATCATTCTAAAAGAAGCACCGATTACTTCCCATCCACTCTGGGAGAAAACTCATTTCTGTGCTGGTTATCTAAGTCCACTAATTTCATTTATCTACCAAAAACACTTGGAAAATGTTTCTCTTCATTTCAGCATTTATATTAAAAGTTTAGGTCAGAATTTCTCAGCCATGTATTTTCTGTATCAAATAATGAGGATTTCTATAATGTATAAAAATCCCATTCATTGAATCCTAGAGAAAGATCAATCCCAACTTATTTTCCATGTCTCCAATGACTTGGACCCACCTAGTCCCAGAGTTGCCTATTCTCAGAGTTTCTCCATTTCTCAGGGCTAATATGAAAAAGCATTCTCATAAGCTAAACTAAATTCCCCCTCTTACTTTTAGTTTTATTTATTTATTTATTTATTATGTCACTTTTTTTTTTTTTTTTTTTTTGAGGTAGAACATCCTGTACCCATTCTGGTCTTGAACTTGTTATATTGCAGATGATAACCTTGAACTTCTGATCTATCCCCCACATGCTGAGATTAACACATTACTATACTCATTTGTGCTGTTGGGAATCAAACTCAGGGCAGAGTGCATGCTACTAGCACTCTACCAACTAAGCTACATAACCATGACAAAACTATCTGCCTGTGGATGAAGTTGTACCTCTCAGCTACTACTCCAGCATCACACCAGATTGACATTCTCTATGACAAGAACCAAAGCCTCTGAAACTGTTAAGCCTCAGTTAAATGCTTCTTTAATAGAGTTGCCTTGGTCATGGTATGTCTTCACAGCAATAGAACAGTGACTAAGACACTACTAAACAAACCTCCCTCAAGCTCTGCATGATAGACACAACATGACAGCACTTCCTAATTAACGAAAACAAAGCAACAGAAAGTTGCTGCCTGCTGGAGTTCTTGAGGCTGAGCTAACAGTGGCCTCACTATAGTTTCCCAAGGCAGACACACAGCTCTTGCTTTCCAGAGAAATGTATATTCTTGGAAAATCCAAACATTTACTATTAAACAGCACGTCATTCTTAAAAGTGTCATACCTTCAGGGTGTTTACATACACCGTCCCTCCAAATATCTGCAGCAGCTGCTTTTAGGCAGCAGGACAATGAATTCTCTTTTCCTTTGAGAGATTCTAGATGATTGAGAAGAAAAAGACAAGTTTCTGGGTACAAAGATAGGAAGAGAAAAAGATATAAGATTATGGATGAGGCCATGTGAGTCCTTTTGGCTTATATACTAGCATCTGTACACACAGCACAGAACTAGACATATACAGACACACACACACACACACACACAGACACACACACACAGCTGATTTTCAACTTCTTAGAAAAAGTCAGAGTAAACTCCAAAGATGGTAGTCTGTGGAAAAAGAGGGGGAGGAGAGAAAACAAGAAAAACATGGTATCTGGTGGCAGGGGTGAGGGTGGGGATGGGATCAAGGGGTGGGGGTGGAGGATGAGGGGGAATGTAACAACCTCAGGTGATTCCTTCAAAACCCAATGGCAGCCCCACCTACAAGCCACAGGCCTGGGAATGGGATAAGAGGCAAAGTTTCTGTCACCTAAGTTTCTATTAACTACAATGTGGCCCCTCCAAGTGATTAGAATCAAGGACGTTAGCTTTAGAATCTGGCTCCTGGGGCTATCCTGTGCTGCCACAGAAGAGAGAGGCTAACTGTTCTGCTAGTCAATGTGTGTTCCATAGGCTAGATCCTTCTTGAAAATGAATTCTAAATGTCATCCATGAATTTCAATGGGTCAGAGTATAACTCTCCTACTTCTAGATATGTATGCATCAAAAGAAAAAAAAAAAGAAAGAAGGAAGGAAAGAAAGAGAGGGGGGAAGAAAAGCCAGTGTGCAGAAGAAACACCTCCATCTCCATGCCCATTAATGCATTATTGAAGCACTATTCTCAAGACCTAAGTTATATAGTCAGCCTTGGTGTCTATGTCTAAATAAAGTAAATCTGGCATATATACAAAGTGGATTCTCTCTTATTCAGCCAGAAAAAAAAAAGGAAAAATATTATTTGCAAGAAAAATGAATAGAACTAAAGGACATTGCATTAAGTGAAACAAATCCAGACACAGAAAGGTAAGAACAACTTTCTCTCACAGGTAGAACTCAAAATAAATAAATAAAAATGAATATGTCAACCTAATCGTAAAACAGAAATTACTAGGGACTGGAAAGGTGAAGGGAGGCAGGGCAGCAGGAGGAGAGTGGATGAAGGATAACTCAATATGATTTATACTTGCTGTAGACATGTTTGGAAATACATCAAATCCCAGTAACATTTACATTAACATGTAAAATTATTACATTCATTGAAATTAAAAGGATATGTAAAGGAACATCAAGACAGTAAGGAATCTGGAAATAATTTAATTATTGTAATATATTTCTTGGTCTCCCAATTCAAGTAGCTTCCAGAAATGTCACGGTAAATCTCCAAACTAAATAGGACCTGTCAAAAAAAAAAAAAAAAAAAAAACACAACTCAATAATTATGAATATAGGCTGCAAGCCTAGATTGGGCAGATTCACCACTTCACTACTCTATTCCCCAGCTATGAGACCCTTATAACTTGTGGGTTTTCCAGACCCAGTGTTTGTCCTTCTACCTCCTGCTTCCCCATCTCGCCTTCTCTCTCCTCTCTCCTCCTGCTGCTCCTCCTGCTTTCTTCCCACCAACCTTTATTTCTCCATCTCCCCTTCTTCTGCCCAATCACTGGCTCCAGCCTTTATTTTATAAATTAAGGTGGGCAGAAGGTTCACTAGAAATCACCAGAGTACTGATCCACTCCTCCTCTGCAGCCCCCCCCCCAGGGGAATTGGCATCACAATACAAGAGAATTAACATCAAAATACAAGGCTGGGGCTATCCACAACACAGAAATGCAGCCTATATTGGGAACCTGAGCCCAAGTGACATGCTTCCTCCAGAAAAACTTTTTGTCTTAAAAGTTCCACAATCTTCCCCCAGACCGTGCTATCATCTGCAGACCAAGTATTCAGTACTTGGGTGACCCTGCCCACTCAAGCCAGCATTACCGTAGCCAACTACCCCTGTTTGCTCTGGGATACAGGATTGATGGTGATGTGTTGAAGTTAGAACTGTCTTGGATAAAACAGAACATCTGGTCAACATTAATACCACTTCTGTTTAATAGCTAACTTGGATCCCTTCTGTATATAATATTGCAGAAGACAGCCAGGGAACCCATTGGTTATAGTCAGAAATAACCCAACTTATCAAATAAGGAGAAATGGAGGAGAGGTGCCAGGGGACCCCTCGGAAGGAACATTTATTACTGGTGTACTCCCACACACAGAGGAGAGTGTTGTCGTGGGAACTGATTGATGCAGCGACATTCCCTTAGCTTGGATATACGACCAGAGTACACAGCTGCAACCTTCTCCTCTAAAAGGAAAATACAATAATAAATTACAGAAAAGTGGAGAGTATATATCATTCCAAGGCACCGATTGAAATACACCTGCTTTGTGTACAGCGAACACTGCAAAGGCAAATTAAATAAATGTCAGAAACAACTGTACACATGTTTATTCCTTCAGCAAGATATACACCAGGGGCCTGCTACATCCAAGACTCTCGAGGACCCTCTGGAAATACAGAGATGTGATGGACTCAATTCATGTCTGTTAGACATCCTACCTGAATCGTTTACTGTGTTCACAATGTCTGTTTCCCAATCTGGGGCTATGCTAACCTATGTAGACTTGTTCTCCAGGGCATAGAAATCCTTAGTAACACAATCACCTCATTTACCATAGCTCCCTCAAGAAGAAACCGTAGCTGAAGAAATTTTTATTATGTTCAGCTTTCAGTTTTCTTTATTGAGAGCCAGTGTAACTTAAGTATCAGGTGATAAAGACATATGTTAAGGACAAATGGAGGTAGAAGCCCCAACAGGATGAAAATTATTGTTCTAGCCATTACCCAATGCTTCATGTATTGAATCAGCACTGAGACCATTTTTCCTCCTAATTCATTAGTCACCTTAGTTCTAAGCCTTTATGGCTTTGTGCTGCACTCAGAGTCTTAAGAAGGAATGATTCGGGAGACCCAGCCCAGATCAGGAGAGTGTGGCCGGTCTGCCATCTGCCATCCGCTGAACTCAGAGGCCACTCTATTGTTTTAGCTGATGACATCTGACATGAGAGATGACTGTTTCAAGTGGCAGAGGGGTTGCAGTAAAGAGGGGAGCCTGTTTAAGCTGGGGCTTGTCTGCTCCAGTAAATCTCGGGTTTTATCAGCCAGGTGCAACCGGTTCATTTCGATGAGAGCAGTGGCAGTCCATCTCTTTAGAGCCCCTTGTCAGAGAAGCCTTCGGGTGCCTCAGCATGCCAGGTTTGATATGAGTCAAGCCTGGTGTGAACAAGGATTAACCTAGAAGATGATGTGAGATTCTCTTTAGGTTGATTCCAAGCAGAGACAGGAGAAACTCTAAACTCGATTAAACAAGGTAAACTTCCCTGGGTGGCTCTATGACACACACCTCATTTGCATTCCCTCAGCAGTTTGAATAAACATCACCGTTGACCTGGGCGGCAGCTCTAGCTGAGAGAGCCCCCAAGCACTTGGTGCGAGGAGGAATAATTTCAGTGCTGTCCTGGCAAAACTGGACAGCCTGTCAGAGACACACAAACGGCTTTTGAAATCTGCATGTCTGTGTGAAGGTATGAAATATTCATACCTGAGATTAAAATATTTTATTGAATTAATATTGATCTACGATTAATTTTTAAACAGATTCATATTTCATGAGGCCCTCACGATGAACCCACCAATTGGGCCTCCGTGAGTGAAACCAATTACACAAACTGTTAAGGAAGCAAGCTGGAAAGCAAGCCCCAACGCCTGAGGAGAGACAAAAAGAGTGTAAAGAAGCAGCTTCATGATGAAATCAACGATTTGTATACAATGACTGAGTAAAGAATACATCACCCTGCTCACTTTCCCACAGGTTTTTTTCTCTTTGGTGTATACCAGTGGAGCATCCTTGGGTCACTTATTTATTTATCGATAGATCGCTCTATCTAATTTTTAAAAATTTATTTATAAAGCTCTTTTTCCCCTTCCAATTGCAATTAAGCCGCTTTTTCCAAGAGGCAACCGTAATAGTGGGTACAGTCCAGTGAAGCTTTCTTAAGAGAGCCTTCCTCTGCCCCCCACCCCCACCCCGTGGAATTGAGCCACGCCTTTCAGGGGAGTGGTGGCATCAGAAAACAAAAGACATTGATTGCAGCATTTAATTATCGTCTTCAGACACAAAGCCATAGGCAGGAAGAAAAAAGACCTGGGTCCAAGTGCTTTTGAACACGTGCTTTTACAATCCAAGCCCAGAGAATTAACTCCCACTCTGTCCTCTGTGTGCTTCCCACAATCACACCTGCATTTGTTTTTTTTTTTGTTTGTTTGTTTTGTTTCTTTTGTTTTTTTTTAGCTTTTGCTGAAAACCCCACCAGCATCCTTTCATTGAGTTCTCTCTGGGTAGGAAAGCACTTTCTAGTTTATGCAAGGCATTTTTGCCTCCTAGGCAACAAACCCAGTTCATCTTTACAGGAAGTCCTCCCTGCTTTTCCTCCTCCTCCTCCTCTTCCTCCTTCTTTTTCTTCCTCTTTTGTTTTTTTTTTTAACTTTTTGGACAAAAAAGTGGAAGGACAAATGAAGATTATTCTTCACTTTCTGATGAAGGGTTTCACTGTGAACAAGGAGATTTTAAAAGGCCTGGGAGATCTGTACAAGATGCTAGACTGGCTTAGACTAGCCACCTGGGGCTAAGATGATGCCCAGGGTCTCCTAATTAGATAAAGCCATTGTTTACATTCAGACAATACCTGTTTACAGTTCAATAAACAACTTGTCACAGTTGCTTGCTCAAAGCAGACCTAGATGTCAATGCAAACAGTTAGTACAGAGATACTGAAATAAATTGGTCTCCTGAGTAAATAAATTGAGCAGCACTGTGAAACAGCCTCATCAGTACTGAGGAAGATAATCATTTATAAAGGTTTAAAATGGCGTTTCATAAATATTGACATTTAGAGAAATGTCTTTCCCCCACCTAATGACTACCCTCCCTTTTCCTATTTCCAACAGCCACTAAAAAAGAAGAAGAAGAAAATTGAAAAAGAGGATAAAGTATTTCTGGAGTCATCCCACTGAAGTTTTGCAATGCTTTGTATCTAATATTTAATAAACTTTCCCAAAGGATATGTCCTATGAAATACAGATGACAGAGGGGTGTGACAGTTGCCTTCAAGGATTTTCCATTCTGGCATTGGAGAATGGACACACACACAAAGATAATACAGTGCAAAGGTCATGCGGCAGAATGCCCAGGTTTTGTGTTTCTTTCTTGTTGATGCCTGATGAACCAATTAAAGAACAGACCAGAGCTGTGCTCTGTTTCCAGGGAGGTGAATCGAGGATGGCAGGAAGAAGAAATGAGCTGATGTTGTTTGGTGCCCTCTTTCATGGGGACTATGGCTAACACAGAGTCTTTTCCTTTCCCAAAGACCTCTGGGGAGAGGCGAGTTTCTGCCCTGAGAGATGTAGCTGAATAAGTAATATCAGGGGTTTAGAAGGAACTGTTATGTGTACAAGCAGGAGGAACAAGGGTTCTTATCAGAGACTCAGGTGTGTATGTAAACACCAGGAAACCTGGGGAGAAACTTGAGTTCCTAAGATACTACAAAGGGAGACATTAGCATCTGTTTTCTGCCACCACTTACTTTTGTGATCTACAATAGACCTTTGCTCAGTAGGCTCAAGGAGGGGACTTGAGCCTAGGCCCAAGGCCCAGGACTAACAGAGTGGGAGTGCTTGTTGCTTAGGAAACTGTGCTTGGGAGATAAAGTATGTATTTTCTAAATATCAAAAATGTGTCCCCACATTTTTTTCTTTACACCTCACACCACAGAATCTGAATGAAGAGTCCTTGCTCCCTCCCAACAGGAAAAGGGATTTCCCCATTACAATCAACCCTCCTTACATCCACGTTATATCCATCCATGTGCCACTGACTTCCTAAGAACTCCACCTCCTAGCTCATTATTAAAAGCTTACTGAATTCTGCCGCAGCGGATAACATTTATATCCCTTTAGCATGAAATTTTAAAAACTTGAACCTGGAGTTTATTTCCACTGAAGCCTCCTTTGTGAAGCAAGAAAAATAAAATTGGCAAGTGGTGAGTCCTATTATAAACCCCAATGATTCCCCCCTCTCTAGATGAATATTTAACGTCTGCTCTGGCAACTCAGGCAATCAGCATCCCGATGTACCTCAACCTCGCCTGCATTTTCAACTGGAGTGCCCAAGTGGATCCTGAGATCTCTTTCACTGGTGTTTATGTTGTGGTCACAGGCCTGAAAGCACATAATGCCAGGATTACGGCTGACCTGCCCTCCGTGGAAAGCTGAGCTCAGTGGTGTCTCTATAACATGTTAGGTTTCCAGGCTACTCTAGACAAAATTGGCAGTGGATATAGTTTTTCACCTCTATTCCCAGCTTCCCTGTGCTGGGGCAAAGTCTCATTTACTCCATAGGCCTCCAAAGGGCTTAGCGTTAACTGCTGCTTCCTGTCTGTTTTCTTGGGAAGGCTCTGCTACAGAGAGAGGAAAAGGAAGGGATGCCGATGGGGAAGGGGACCCCTTGCCTGTGCCAGTCCCATGTCTTCCAGGCTGAGTAACCTTGCTTAAGCCATGTTGTGTCTTCAGCTCACATCCCTTCTGTGGTAAGTCAAGAAAATACAATTGTTTCCTTTCTAAGGGGAGTACACTTGTAACAATTTCAAAATAAAATGTGTTAGCATATTAAAAAGACACTCGGCCGTCACTTCCATTCGTAATTATTTATTTTCTCCACAGTTAACTGGACATGGACTGTATTTGATACACAGTGCAGTGACGAATAAGTGAGGTCCCCATCCTTACAAGGACAGTTAGGTAAAGAATGCCATTGGAAGGATTGATACTAACCATGCTGAATTTAAAGCCTTTGAGGAGGCTTTAATCAGATGGTATAAGTACAGGTGTGGAAGCTGTTATTTTGGAGGGAAGCCATTAGAACATAATGAAAACAAAATTAAGCCACAGAAGTTCACAACTAGAAGTAGATGGTTTGAAACTGGCATCAGAATCTAAAGCTAAAGAAACACAAAAACCTAAAACTTCAATTTTAAATTTCAACCAGTGAAAACAGAAGAGGGCAAGGCCCATAAGGATCCTCCCAGCTCCCCCAGGGGTCCTGTATGCTCCGTGGAGATGCTGATCTCAGTCAAAGCAGGCTTTCTGTGCTTCTTCACCCATGACATTACAGTTCAGCCACACCTTAGGCCATTTTGCTCCATACTCCTCCAAAGGGCTTTCTCAAACCCCAGTTTGTAGACCTTGACTTAAGCCTACTAACTGAAAGGTTCTATTTCAGCTGGTGGACCTCGTTCTGACTTCAATGTCTGGGAAATCCTTCAGTGAAGGCAGTTGAACAGCCTCTACCTTGACACACTCTAATATGCTCACTGTCCTCAAACTTTTGGCATGTATAAACACCACTGAATGAGCTTTAGGGCCTGTGAGTTTAACTGCCCAGCACTGATGCTGACAAATGACACATCCAAGTCTCTAGCCTGACCAAAAAGTCAACCCATGAACCAAATTCACATCTAAGACCTCGAATCTGCTCTCTTCCCTTCTTTGTGGTCTCTGGAGGAGGCATGGAAGAGCTGGACAGAAGCTGCCGAGACCGTTAGGGTCCATGCTTTTCCTCCTTCCTCTTTATGGCTAAGTTTGAAGCACCATGACTCCTTTCTTAGCTTTAAATTTTAACACTTTGAAAGTCTATCTCCCTGGTAAGTACCAGGGTTAAATACTTTGCCTGTATACATTTTAATGATAACATGGACTCCTTTATTCAAGTCAGAAAACAAACACAAATGAAAGCCATTTTAATCCTCTCCCATCTTAAATCCTTCTGTCTCTCAGACCCATTCACTAAGCCCTGGCCTTGTCGTTTCTGGCTCTTCTTCCCACCTCTCCTTTCCCCTTTGATAGCTGAGTTGTTAGCATCACCTTTTGTCCAAACTTGCAAGTAGCCACCTAACTGTCTCTCCGGCTCTAATCTCACTTCCTCTAACTCGTTCTCCTAGTGGCACCAAAGTGACAGTGATCTTTAAAAGCCAGGAAAGCTCAAGTAACTCTCCCTCTTTAAAACCCTTCAAGTGCTTTCTATAGTTTACAGGGAAGAAAGGAGCAAAAGTCTTCAAGTGACAAGGAAGATTCTGCATTATGTGACCTAGCAGTTGTCCTGACCTTAAAATTCTTACAGATCCTTGGCTCTTCCTTGAGGTTTCCTAACTCCCTGCCTCTGATCTTATATTCCTTGTCTTCTCTCCCCATCTACCTGCCCTAATAAATATATCCTCACTTACCAGGAAGACTCATGCCCAGCACCATCTTTCTCTACAGATTTTGTATCCTACCAGACTTCTGGAACTACCAATGCCGTCCTTGATGTCTGCCTGCATGTACTTTTCAGAAATCTCAAAAGCATGCTTCCTTTCTTCTGGGAAGAAATTCCACAAAGACAAAGCCTGAAACAATTTAATTCATGAACCCAGAACACCATACAGTACTGACATACCTCTGACATTCAATCAGCGCTGAATGCTGCGTTGAGCAAATTATGCAAGCCATTTGATAAAACAGAATTATGTGTATTAGTGATACACAGGATAGTTTATGGACTAGAACAAGCATCCAGTAAATCTTCCTTAAAACGAATGAATAGATGACATTTATCCTTAACCAGAAAACTGAAGATCTGGTCACTATTCTTTGTGTCCTTTATCACTGCATATTTTTTTTCCTCTACTGTAACAATGTCACAGCAGGATAAGGCAGCATGTCTTATCATTCTATCAATGCTGGTACATGTGTGAAGCAGCTCACTGGTTAATTGTTTTGCTTCTAAGAATTCATTGAGGGTTTAGTTCTCTGTATAAACCTGAAATCCACCTGGATGGACACAGAACTAAAAATGGTTTTATTTTTCCACTTCTGAACCTCAGAGAAACCAAGGCAAGAGAAAGAGTTCTACTAATATTAAGAGAAAACACCATATAAAACCTATAATTAAAATGTTTACATCACTGAGATTTACACAATGCTCAGAATTAAACATGAAAGTACAAAGTACAAAATGGGCACAGTCTCTAGAAGGAGGAAGAACTGTCATTTTTTTTTTTTTTTTACTATTATCACAATTGCTCTGAGATTTCTATTAGACAATGATAACCTTGGCTTGTCACACTTTATGAGACTTTTTTAAAAATGCCAATCCTTCAAGGTAGAAATTGGTAGCTGGCCTATATTCATGATCAATAAGGCCAGGGTGGAGGTTTATGACTGCCGTTGGTTAATATATGTTATCATATATTACCATATGTTGAGTGTGTAGCCTGTTGTTGCAGCTCAGAAGGAACCCCATCTAGAGCCTCATCATCATAGAGTTAGAGCTGACAATGGTTTATGATCACCTAGTCTAACCACCACATGACATTTTCGAGATCCATGTTAATGTACATTTACACACTCACCCCAGTGTCTACTGCATACTGTTTGTCAAACATTCCTCTTGGAACTTAAAGCATGTGAATAAAATAAAAATTAAACACCCAAGCCTCACTCATTGTGGTGGTGCATGGCTTTAATCCCTCAGGAGGCAGAGGCAGGCCAGCCATATCAATATAGCAAGTTCCACATTGGCCAGGGCTACTTAGTAAGAACCTGTCTCAAATGTGTGTGTGTGTGTGTGTGTGTGTGTGTGTGTGTGTGTGTGTGTGTGTGTGTGTAAATAAACCCAAGTCTTCACATAGCTTAAATAATATTAGGGA
Source organism: Arvicanthis niloticus (assembly GCF_011762505.2). Classification (NCBI taxonomy): domain Eukaryota; kingdom Metazoa; phylum Chordata; class Mammalia; order Rodentia; family Muridae; genus Arvicanthis; species Arvicanthis niloticus. The sequence continues at coordinate 98,534,641 of NC_047661.1, forward strand.
GAGAAGAGATCTTAGCAATGCAGAAGTAAAATGTATTTTCTGCTTGTTTGCTTGGGAGTGTCAAATGTTTGGTCAGTAGTACAAACAAAAACATAAGCAGAATGAAAGATAAAACCATGTCCATGGAGGCTGGTGGCTTGGGGATTGAGGCCTAGAGGTTTAAATGGAAGCAATTTGAGCATCCCTAATTAGAGAAGTCTTTACTGAGGAGGTCGGACCTAAAAGAAGGCTTAAAAGAGGAGCAACAGTAAGGTATGCAGCTATCTGAGTAAGGGCAGTATCCTAGACAAAGTGAGATGAGAGTGGAAAGAGCAAGAATTTGATTCCTTACAAGAAAAAGAGCAACGAGAGCATACATTTAGTTCTCTATGAGCAAAGGAAAGAAAAGTAAGAAATGGGCTTCAGAGGGTTGCTGGGAGGCCAGGTCATCAAGCACTTGGACTTCTGAAGACACAGTGTCACTATGAATACGATGGGAAGCTAGTGGAAGGTTTGGAGCACAAGAAGGACATGTTCTCATTTATTCTTAGAGAAGAGACTATGTTGAGAATATCCTGATGGGGAGAAGGATAGAAGCAGATAAATCTGGCAGTTTTTACATGAGCCAGGATAAGAGGTGATAGAGGCACAGGCTTGCGTAGCAGTGACCCAAGAAAGCATGATATAGCTAGAGTCTGGATGGATTTCATTTATGGAGCCAAGATAATTTGCTGCTATATTTATTATGCAAACTATAATGCATATGATGCATTATATATTATATAGAACAACAAAGGCAATAACCAAAGGTTTGTCAGGCATGAACAACTATGGCATGATGTTTTCAGTGACTGATTAGGAAAGCTGAGGCAAGAGCAAATTTGGGAAGATGGAGATGATCAGAATTTCTGCTGGGGGCACGTGAAATGTGCCACTATAAACCATCAAAAAGAAGGGAATTACCCAGACAGTTGGCTATGCAGAGGAAAAATAGTTACTCAGGAAAGCCATGCATTATGTCAGGTTATATAGTCAGTCACTGACAGTCTGAGACATTCATCTAAAGAGTGTTCAACTTAAAACCTTCCCCGAAGCTGAAAACTTTAAGAAACTCACTTGGTCTAGCCATTTTGCCTGCAACAGAACTTATTAAACAACTGTGTGTCTAAGTTTGCCGAAAGAACAGAGAGCGGGGTCAACCATAGTCAGTGACTTGATGGAGACTCTAGGTGTCCAAGTTACATATACCCCCTTTCCTAAATAACAAATTAGTCACCAGGGTTATAAGTAGACCATGAAAGGCTAAGAGCCTATTCTTCCAGAGGTCTAAATCTCAGCACCTTTGTGGTGGCTCCCAACCATCTATAACTATAGTTCCAGGGCATCTGATTCCATCTCCTAACAACTGCAGGCACCAGGCATGCATATGGTGTGTAGATGTATATGAAGCCAAAATATCCACACACATGAACTAAAGTTAACAAAGAAAGACATGATGATCACAAGTGACTTCAATTTTTCAAGCTTTTATCCCATTAAAACCCATTGAGCACAAACCTGTAACTTTGAGGGGAAAAGAATACCCACTTCATATCAGGTACCAGCCTTATGAGAAAGGGTAATACAGAGATTTGAAAAGGGTATGACATCCTTCGTAGCTCAATGCAGAGAATTAAGAAGGGTGATTTTAGAAGAGTTGTCTACAAGAAAAATCATAAGACAAAATTGGTGTGATAGTCACTGCCCTGCCGTCTCTCAACACCAAATCAACCCATCTGTACTGTGTTGCTTTGCACTGCTTTCTCAGTATTCCCTAGCCAGATAGATTCCTGTTAGCTTCTGTCAATGAAAGAGACTGGTGTGAAATTGGAAGGCAAGGAGGAGGGAAGACGCACTCTTTTTCTATTTACAGTTCTTGTAAGTTTCTTTCCAGCAGCAGAGAACAGTTATAACACCAGTGAGGCACAACCTCCAGTACACTGTGTGACTTCAGGGACAGAGGATGAGCAAAAATGTGCCAATTCCACAGACCACCAGGCTCACAGCATTTCTTCTTCAAAGGTCTGAATGCCTGGCAAATGGTAGCTTCCTTAGAGATCACCCAACAGCCACACAATAGGTACCACTCAAGTATCAAAGTACTGACCACACAGGTCAATCCCCTGATCTCTGATGGAAAACAGATCCGTTGATTACCTCAGCCCCAATTTCAGCTACATTCAACAGGTACTGTACGTGCCTGGGAGTTCTCTCTCAGCTCTTTCAACCTTCCAGTCCAACTCTGTGATAGTTCTTCTAGATATCACAGACTCTTCTCTCTACAAAGTGGGTGTAATTCATCTCTTATTTGAGTATGGCTGGCTTAGGACTTGTTTCTGATGTATGGGATATGTTAAGTATGACAAGATCATCAAATGTATCACAGAATCCTTCTACTCACTCTTTTGGGTCATTCTCTGGGAATTGCCAGTTGCTATGTTCTAAGGACACGCAGACAGCTCTGTGGAGATGCCTGTGCAACAAGGAACTGAGATCCTTGGTCAACTGCTGGCAAGAAGCTAAGGCCTTCCACCTATGATTATGTGAGTGGGTCACCTGAGAAGCAGGTTCTCTTCCATCAGCCAAGCTTTAAAATGACTCTAACCCTGTCCAGTAGAATGACTGCAACCTCATGAGAAGGTACTTGTGGATTCATAAACCTGAGGAACTATGAGATAACGTGTAAGATTTTTGTTGGGTCAAGTCACTACATTTTGAAGTAACTGGGTTCTACCAAAACAGAAAATAATAGACCAAATGGCCAACCCCTTACACTGATGTTTTCCTCACAACTGTCTATTATAGCTCTTGCTGGACTTTGAGTCATAGAGTGAAAGGAATCTAAGGCCCTGAAGATGGGATTCAGCACTGGATATACCTTTGTTAATGCCAACAGAGCCAGTGGAAGATGGGTAGTCATATCCATATAAAATAATAAATCAGGTGTAATGGTGTACACATATAGTCCCAGAACTTGGCAGGTAATGCAAAGAAGATCCATAGTTCAGCTTTTCTTGATACTATATGGTGATAACATAAATCATTACCTACTTTGCATGGATTATCTATTGGATGAAAGCCTTTGTGTGACACAATTGTTGATTGATAAATCAATAATTATTGCCCTCATTAGAACAATAAGTAGTAAGCACAGGAGCCAGGGATCAGCTTCTTCTAAGATCAAATCACCAAGCATTAGAAGGTGTCACTGGTAGCTGTAAAAAGAAACTCTTATTTCTTGGAGTCACAAGCAGATATGACTGAAAAGCAAACCCAAAATAGAGCTGTATAAATTATAGCACTATTACATAAGATAAACTTTAAGCTTTAAAGTGAAAGTTCAGATGTTATTCAGAGGAAGTAGATACCTGACACTTTGAAAGAATGTATTTGTTGTGCTTGGATAAGAAAGAGTATTTACAATCTAATATCCCTAAGCCTTAATTACTAGCAGATGCAATGCCTGCATTCTAAGAATGGCTTTCCCTTGCATCAGTACCTGTTGGTAACTTCATGAAAATGTGTCACCTTTTAAATGGATGGCTGTTTCCTGCCCCAACCAGGAACTATCTTAAGACCTATTACCATCACCAGATCTCAACATGCTCAACAGGCAAAACTCACATCGCCTATGGAGAAAGAAACTCAGATACCAAAATAATTGCATGGCTTTGAAAATACACACTGGCACAAAGTTGAAGAATAGAATCAGTGGTAGAATCTAAGTGTATCAGATCCAGAATGGTTATAAACAATGTCAGACAAAAATCAAATGCATTACTGTGGTTTATCTTACCAGAGATCAAAGTAATAATAAGGGACTCCAACCCATTGATGGTTTCCTGAAATATGGACCCCAATTTTTTTTTTGGCATAAAACTGAAGAAACAATTGCTGTGCAAAACCAGAATGTTAGAGAAACCTTAGCTCTCTGCAGGGAGTATAGCTAGTGGAGAATCACCTCTCAGAAAAGCTTGAAGTTTGGTGACTATTCTTTTGTAACCCAAAGATGATAACTGAAATGAGTTTCCTAATTTTAGAAAGAATGATGTACTTGTGAAATATTCAGGGTCAAATAGGATTTAATTACTATAGTCAAAGCATAATTTCCACAGTCAATCAGGATTCAGGATTGACCCGAACTTGATCTTAACTCGTGAATAATTGATCACAACATTTTGATAACACAAATCAGCACACTAAATAATCATCTGTATACACATATAATTACTTATTATTATTATATATTAAGTGCTGTAGTTAACAGACTTTGTGAAAAGCATTGATAAAGCACCTCATTTATGTGAGTTTTCCCTAAGTAAGTTCACAACAAGTTATTCCCTTGCATAAGGCTCATTTGGCATAATCATATTCTAGGATATTCCTCAAGACTTCCATAAGATGGGTTCAACTTAATCCTTTTTCAGCTTATATAAAATGCAGAAGGACCACTGAGTTGTTATAAAGCTACTCAGGTGATAGTTTCAATTGCAAGCACTGGTGCAGGTGTAGTGTCTTCAGTGGGATACTGGTATGTAACCATTGCTCTGACAAATACCTTTTTATCTCTAAATCACAATCTCAGCACAAGTGTTTGTTGTCACCATTCAGGGACACTGGGTTATCTTCACAGACAATGATAACTCTTCCATTGTCTGGCATAATCTCATCCAAAGAGATTCTGATCCTTGTGACATTTCACGGAACATTCTGATGTCAGCTACATTGGCAAAATCATGCTTAATGGGCCTTATAAGCAATAACTGGCAGAGACTTTACATACTGTAAAATAATATGCCAGCCAGAAAGTGAGAAAAAATGGTCACAATTTTTCAGAGATTGTCTTTTATGTATCCTTGAAAACGATGATTTTAGGTCACTCCAGTAATTCAAACTCCCGTACTATCAAAACCTTAGTCTATTCAAAGTACTTTTAAAAGTACCTTATATTGAGTAATAGATATTCATTTCTAATAGTTTCAGAGGTTAGAAAGTTCAAGCCCAGAATACAAGTAAACTTGGTGTCTTAATAACTATTACATTGGGATTTAATTCCAACTTGAATTTTATGGTGAAGATAAGATATTCAAAGCCCAGCAAAATTGGAGTATCACAAAGCTTCATAGCTTTGGTATCTTCTGTATACAGAGAATGTAACTAAGTCCTTCCCAATCTCAGACATTGGTTTATATATGAGCTCAATGGCCTAGGCTGAACACTGTTTGCCCTCACAACGCACTGCATAAGGTGACTTGAGACATAGTAAATTGTGAGGATGAGGATTGTTTCTTCTCAGTGAGCCACAGTTGAAACAGCAAGATCCTTCCACTACTCCTTCTACTCTGTCTCACTAGCCAGTGGTAATTGTTCAGCTGCACATTGTCCAACAGGGTCCTGTAGTTCTGCAGGCAAAAGAGGTTAAGGAAAGACAAAGTGCAGAATCATCTAGTCCAGGCACACTGGCCTTTTGCTATTCTTCACATCAAGTCTACTCCTTTCTAAGATCTTTCACATTCGTTTTATCCTTGACCTCAAATATCCTCTCTCCAGATAACCAAGGACTGTGCAATCCTTTACTTCTGCATCTTGACTTCAACTCATTTTCTCATAGAAGCCTTCTCTGGTCACCGTATTTTCTTGTTTTATTTGTTTTCCTTAGCCCACTTTGCTATTTAGCATAGTATGTGTCTTACATTTTCTTTTCCATTGTTCATCTCCCTCACTGGACTATAAACACCATAAGGGGAGGAGTATGTTCCTCATGACTGTATCCCTATCCCTTAGAATAGAATCTGGCACACAGCCAGATTCCTAATAAGTACCTGTTTTATAAATAAATAGATATGCAATTATGGTTTTTTTAAAAAAACATGAGAATAAAAATATCAGGGATATGTTACACAGCTTCCAAGCTTTCTCTCTTTCTTCCTGGGCCCAGGCAACATCTTCTCTAGATCTTGAAGAGATTTTATTTTATTATTTTATTCCAAAAATACCCAGCTGTTTGGGGAGGATGGAGAGAGACAGACAGCTCTGATAAATTATAAATGTCCTCGGAAACTTCAAAAATTCTATTCCCTGCATTCTTCATAATACATTATACTTTGACATTTATAAAAATGAAAAACAAATAGAAATTAATCTCATCTTTAAAATATGAATCATATAAATGTTATTGAACTATATTTTATCACATTCTCAAACTATGTATAATACTTAGCTTTGAAATCCATTATTCCTTCACAACTTAGGATTTTTGAATTAATAGATATTTACTTTTTATAATCATTAATATTTCTACTGCCAATACATTTGCTAATCTTGTCCTACTCTTTTTTGTTTCTAGCCCATGCTATAAAACCAGTGTTAATACTCAATTTTAACCTTCTTCCAAGCTAGTTTCTTAAATTGGACCAGGAAATGAAAGCAGGCTGCTGGGATTGTAAGATTAGGAAAGTTGGCACTCATAAGCAACGCAAATGATTAAAAACTACAGAATTTCAATAAACATAGATGCTGGATCTAAAATCATACCATGTTCCTGTTAATAGGTCTTGGTGGACAGATCCAAGAAGAAGCTCAGTTTCCACAAGGAAGTCCAAACACAAGCCCCATCTAGAATGGCCTCTGGGGGAAAAGTGCATCAAAAGGACTATTTAAAGACATTGGATATGTAGAGAATTTCTAGGAGAATAAGAAAGGAAATGCTAGAAAGCAATAATCTAACCAGATCTCAGCAAGCAATTCCAGGAGCAAACAGTATGGGTATTTAAAGTCAAGGATGAAATTTCCTCTTTAGCAGTTTCAAGGCTACATTAACTCAATCACCACAGCTCATGATGAAGCACACATAAGATAGATGAAGTTAGAAGACTGGATTTATTGTTTGCTAACTGTTCTACATTGAACCGTGTCCATTTATATTCCTTCCCTTTCAATGCTACATGCTTATGCTTCATTGTTTGCATGCAGGTGTCAGAATAGCTACACAAAAGTAAGGCAGATGTTTATAAAATTTGAGAAACTAATACTTAAAGTTTAAGCTTGTGATGTGTCATTTTCTCTTCTAGACTTGAAGATCTCACTTTACAGACATTGCTGCCTAACGTGATATATTTGATTTATTAAATTAATTTTCAGCTGTGAACACTCAAAAAATGTAGGCTCAAAAAGGTCAGAGATTCTGTTGTTGAATATATATATGTGTATATATACATAAATATATGTATATATACACATATATATCTGTATGTATACATATGTGTACATATATATGTACACATATAACATCAGCATTTTGAAAGTAGTGCCTGGCACATAGAAAGCACTTAATAAATATTTATAGAATGAATGACACAGTCAAATAGCCTTTTAAATGAATAAATACACACAGTGCAGCTAGTTCATAATGTTTATGTATCTACATAAAATCTGAGCCTCACAGAGTTTCTCTTAAAAGTCTGGTTGAGATCAATAGTGCTTGGAAGATACAATATAATTAATATAATTTGGCTTTGAGGACTTTATAGTTTGGTTAAGAAATCAAAACTAAACCACAAAAATGTGTTCTTAATATACAAGTGTAAAATAGATTATCAGATTGTTATGTGGATTATTGATAAGACAGATTTTATGGGAAGAAAAACAAAGAAAAGCAATGTGACCTTTATAGAGCGCTTCTTAAGGAAGATGAATTCTGAAGCAGTCTTTGAAGCAGAAAAGGAAAACCTCGAAATAGTCACTTACAGCAAGATATAGTAAGACAAGCTTGAAGGAAATAAACTTGATGGGAACCCATAGATTTGTGCTCCATATATTAAGGGACATTAATGACATCCTGGGTTTCAGATACAGAATTTCTGCAGTCACTGATGCTCCAGAAAACATTTATGGGGTGTTTACTGTGTGCTAGAAATTATATAGGTACTGAACAAAAGAAAATCAATAAAATCTTTATTCCCATAAAGTTTACACTCTAGTGGGAGAGAGAAAAAATATGGCAATAAACACAGCTCTTCCTGGAGCTCTCAGTGTTTGAAAGACAGACAGCAGGACAACTCCAAGAAAGTTTCATAGAAAATCATAGAGTCAGAGAAAACGTTCTAAGATAGAAGTGTGTGCATTGAGGCTTTGAAAGACACTCTCTTACTACTGTGCACCCCAAACAAGTTCAGGCCAGGTTGGCCCTGTTATACTCTGCCCAGAATACATTGGGACAATAGAAGAATAAAAATTACGTACATTTGATCATTACTATGGGCAGAGAAATCTGTACCATTGTTCAGAGTTGAGAGTGTGTGGAGCCCAACGTAAGCAGGGTGTTGAGGAGGTTCCAAGGTTTCTAGGTACATTGTCTGGAGAGGGATGTGTACTCACAGTATGTGCAAGTAAAAAAACTAGTCTGTCATATTTACAAAGAGTAGGAAAATATTTCAGTTAATCCTTGGATATGAACACAGAAGTGTGGCAAAGAAACTGCTGAGATCAGGGGCAGAAGAACCCACATTTCAGAGGGTATACCTTACAGAAATGTAGGACACTGCCTGCTCTCAGAGGTCTATGACACACAAACACAGCAAGATATCAAAAGACTTGAGTATTTGACATTGAACATAAATCTATAGGGATTAAATAAATAAAACTTAAGAGATAATTCCAGCTCTCATAAAAAATAAAAGTGCCTGCCCCAAATTTTACTAAAAAGTATAACCTCAGAGATTCAAGACACTCAACAAAAACATTAAGAAAACCACACCAAAACATGCCAAGTTACTGAAAACTAGTGATCAAGACACAGGCATGAAAGAACAAAAGAAAACATTCTCTGACTCCATTGGAGAAAAATGAAGGACAGATCATTTTTCTTTGGAAGTGCGTGGTCTAGAAGAAAGTCTAGAGATGAGGTACTACAGAGGAAGAAACTCAATTCCTTAATTCATAGCACTGACCAATCCATGAGGGAATTGCACAACCATCTCAGGAGATGCCACAAATGTGCTGGGCAAGATCATCTCTCCATTTATGAGAGAAACTACATCCAACAGAGAGAACACAACGTTTGTCACCTAATAGCATCAGAAAATAAAATATAAACTAAACTAAAATATACCTCCCTGCTTACTCTGAAAGACTTAAGCTCCTTCTATCAGACTACCGTGATCATTCTCAGTTTATATTCTTATATTTATAGGAAGAACTATGTTTATTCTCTAAATGTCCAAGATAACTGAAACAAGAAAAAATAAAAAAATTATTTAAAATTAAAATTATTTTACACAAATATGACTACAACTGACTATCCATATAGAAAACTCTACCACATAAAATAAATGAGTAGGCTTAGTATATTCACAGGATACAGGTTAATGTGCAAAAAAAAAATCTGTTTTCTGTATGCCAGCAGTGATTATGAACATTGAGCTTTTGAAAAGCTCAGTTGACAATAACACTTCCATTACAATAGCCTTAGAATATGGAATACTTGAGGAATGATTTAAAGAAGTATGTGCAAGCAATGTACACTGAAAACTACAACAGCGAGATAAACCTATAGAGCCTCCCTCTTCTGTTTTTGCTCTCTGAGGCAAGCTACCACCAATCCCCATATAACAGGATGTCAGTAATTGACTTGCCATTTAAAATTTTATTGTGTGAAATTCTTCACTCATATTTAATTTTTAGAGTTTTATCATGAAAGTACGCTGCATTTTATTTCTTTTGTGTGTGTGTGTGTGTGTGTGTGTGTGTATGTGTGTGTTCTTAAGCTTACATAAAATTATAAGGACAAAATTGGACAGTATATGCAGAAGATAACTAGAACTAGAACTAGATAACTAGATAACTAGAACTAGAACAGTAGAACTAGAGAGCTCCTGAGGTGATCAATCTATGACAATATCATGGTTGACAGATACACAACTGTAGGCATTTGTCCATTAGATTGTATATATAAACTGGTGACATTTATTTTCTATAATGCTCAGAATTGGTTTTTAATTTGCATGCAGTAGCTCCTCACATTTCTGTGTTGTTTCACTACATAATTGTCAAGAAGATCAGCATATTTTTTCACCTCAGACATTAGGCACTGCTTAATGTCTTTTCGGAAATAGTCACTGAATTGCTGCCCAGCAAAACAATCTTCCTGCACTATATAGAATTAGGAGGTTGCCCCTTCTATCCAACTCTCCCCCTAACAAAGCTCCCTCCATCCTCCTCCTTAGACCCTCTCTGGTCTCTTGACAACTGCTTTTTTACTCTCTGTTTCTGTGGAAAAACATTTTATGTAATGCTCATTTCAAAAACGTAACTCATATGTCTTGATCATAAGGACTATTTAGCAATAAAGCCTATTCTGAGCCCCAAAATATGCTTGACATTTAATAAAGAAGAAATAAGTAAACAAATAAGTTAATAAATGGCTGCGTGGTGGGCAAAGAACTAAAAATCTCATAACAGAATGCTTCATACAGTGTGTTTGCCTGAAGTTCTGAATTACATCTACAACTAGTATTATTGAGGTCTTTGGAGGCTCACTGCAGAGTCCTGTTTTCTGGCTGGTTGGTACTTTACACCGTTCTTTATAAGACATTTTTACTTCCTAGCATTCTTTCTTGGCTTTGGCTTCTAGCCAATAAAAAAAAGAAACTCTTGCAAGATTCTTTCACAAATCTTGATATCCTTGTTACTGCTCTCAACGCCTGCAATTCTGTTCCACTGATCGCTCCGTGTCCAAATCACACTCTCCAAGAGCTTGTATCATTGTGTTTCTTTTGCAACTTTAGATCCATGTCTGGATGACCTGGGAATAAAGTTGGGTACCACAACGAACCACTTCATATATAATTCAATTTTTAATAACCCCAAATTGAGTCTTTTATCTATTGTCTCCTCAAAAAACTAATTTTGGTTGTCGGCAAAACCTGAGCCAGCAACATAGATTCAGCAGTCAGCCTTTATTTTCTTCTTCACTTCCCAAAACTATTTAAGCCTCTTTTCTTCACAAAAGCACTATACAGGTTGCACATGTGCACACCACTCATAATTTCCAGGGCCAATGAAATGCTTCATGAGTTAAAGTGCCTGGGGATCTGAGAGCCATCCACAGGACCCAAGGTGGAAGGAGAGAGTAGAATCTTGAGTGTTGTCCCCTGACATCCACAGGCACACTGCGGCACCTGTTCAACTACAGACATACATAATTCATACACCTACAGGGTTTACACACACACACACACACACACACGCACACGCACACGCACACGCACACGCACACGCACACGTACACGCATGTGCAGGTACATGAGCCACACACATAGACACACACAAAAAATCATGTTTTTACCAAGAAAGAAAAATTGCACTGAGGAGTTAAGTTAGTTCTGCCACTCAGCATTGTCAAGTTGAGGGGACATCACATGAGACATTTGGCTTCTTTTAGCCATTTACACCCCAGAAAGTATTAATGAACAGCTAAGCAGCTGAGGAAACCATCATTTCTCACTTCCTTCATATCTACACCCAGGCTGACAACCTTCCCAGAGCCTAATGACTGACCTCAAGTTCAACTCACTCTCACAGGAGGAATAAGATGTGTTTTGTGCAGTCACATTCCTGTGTGTGACCCACGGCCATCCAGATGCAGCTATTAAATGGTTAAATAAATAGATATATTTGTTAGTAAAAATAGCCTTTCTTGTTTAAAGAGAAAGTAGAAGTATACCACAGATGTAAGATGCCCTCTCCACAAACTCATATACAGTTGTCACAAAACACATGCTCGTGGTATCCCACAGAAAGATGGCATCAACCAGACATAAGAGTTGATCCACTCTCACAGGGGTCATTCAGTCATCATTATATACTGCAAGATTCACCCAATGAATGGTGGGACCAGACCTTTAAAGTAGATAAGCCTAAATTTAGCAACAAGCTAAATAGTACATGTGATTGAATCTGGGCAGAAATTAGAATACTTTGGGTTATTCAATAGATATCTCATTTAAATCTTGGTTAAAATAAATATAATGAGCACTACAAAATGTCATTCCTCCTTGGCTGCTCGGTGGTTACAGTTTACATCCTGTTCTCCCAGGTCATGCATGGCACATGTTCTCCTGACATAGGACCTCCTTTGTGGCCCATGCATTCATGAATACTATTTGAAGAAACTAGCTGGATATGTTCTGGAAATCTGAATGGCCAGAAACCAAAGGAGAAGCAGATGTTTTTCTTTCAAATATCTTAGAAAAACATTTGCAATTTTGATATACTGGCTGATACTGAAATAGAGGAAGACTAAACAGCCAAGAACAGGACAAAGTTTGGAAAAATAAACTGAACTGGTATGTGCTAGGTCACATTGAAAACAAAGAATTCCTTTTGCCTGGTAGAGGAGAGGAGAGGAGAGGAGAGGAGAGGAGAGGAGAGGAGAGGAGAGGAGAGGAGAGGAGAGGAGGAGAGGGAGGAAGAGTCAGCACCTGGGAGAAGAACAGAGAGAAACTGTACAATGAGTAAACATGTTGGTTTGTAGAGAGTTAAACCTGAATTTGAAACGTCAACACCCACTACCTGCTTGACTTCAGTAAATAACATTAAACCCAAGCCCCCAGGCCCCAGCTTCCTCATCTGTGATGGGCAAATGATGACTCCTCATATAAAAGATTGTTGTTAAAGCTAAAGATGACATACAAAGTCATTTAGCATAGTGCCAAGTCTACAGATGGCTCCCAAATAGAGGTAACATGTACTGTTACAGTATTAGTTATGAAAGAACTGGAACTCGACACACTTTCCAAACAAGAAGCTAGAACCTAATAGAACATAAACAACAAAAGATAAGGGTTTAATATAAAATTTAAGGTGCAGAACTGAACAGTGGGACAAGTTCCAGCAGTATGTTAGGAAGAGTTGGGGAATATGTATATGTTATTTTATATTATATATAACATCTAAATTTATATATATATATATATAACATATATTATGTATATATATATGTATATATATACAGATGGCAATACAGATGGTTATCCAAATAATAAATATATAAGTATTATATAATATAAATATATTATATACATAAATACATATTCCCAGACTCTTTCTAACATGTATACATAAAGTATACATATGTATGTATATGTATGTGTACACACACACACACACACACACACTAATTGGGAACTCTGGAGGAAACTGAGTTCTGGAACCTGGACCTAGAGGCAGATGGAAGGGAGAGCATCAGCGTGGTCCATCCAAGTCAGAGACAATGAACAAGTTGGAAGAATCATAGAGATCCAAAAAGATGGGCCAGGACATGTCTAAATCAAACTAGATGACTCAATAATTTTTGCATTTCCACATATCCAGTAAATAAAATATATGTAAAACATATTAGACAGAAAGACCAGAACCTTATTGTAATAACTTCTGTACTGGACTATAAGAAGTCAACATGCCCATGCAATCTTATTGCAACATCTACTAAGTAGGTTAGGAAGTCCCAGCAGCCCACAAAAGGCAAGGAACAGTTGCCAGGAATGACTCCAATGGAGTCAGCCATAAGGAACTTTCTGGAAATGTAAATGAGCTTGAAGTGGGTTCTTCTCAAATCAAGCTTCCAATCAAAACAGCACCAAGACAACTCTGTAACTTCATCTTTAATTTTCATAACAATTAGAGCTCGGGTGTTTCTGTAATGGGGGGAAGGTGTATTGGCTACATCCAAGTGGTCAGAGTTCTGGCCTAAGATCACTGTGAAAATAAGTGTTGTTCTCAAGTCCTGAATCCTGATGTTTTATTACTCAGCAATGGGAAATTAATGTAGGAGCTCAGTGTGTTAGATTATATTCCTGGAAAAACAGAATAAGGATATTCAAAGCCCAGAGCATCAAAGATGGCTCAAGAGAAATAGGAATTTTTTAAGCTTTTAAAGGGGCTTCAAATTTGAAATGCGTATTGAAGAACAAGAGGAGCCTCTTGGTTTACCATCAGGAAGGGGAAAAGAGGAAAGCGCACAGAACAGCTAAGCCAAGGCACCTGCCTCCACCTTCACACAGAAGATAGTTCCGAGCCTTAGTTTTTGCACGGTCATTAGTTAAATGTAGTTTGTTTAGAGAGTCACTAAAGACAGAGCTATCAGGGTCTGAGGTAACTCAGAGCCTCCACAATAGTCTCAAAACAACAAAAAGAAAAGGCCACTTCCCCCAGTCATATGGTGATCACTGCAAGTTATCACCCAAATCAAAAAATGCAAAAAGCAATTGATAAATGAGAAGACAAGATCAGAATAAGATGAGATTAAGTCCATGAATCCAGACATACAGAGGCACATTTTTTTTCTCATGCTAGCTGATTGTCAAACATAAAGAATAAAGTCCCATACTTACAAGTACTCTGCTTTTGTCTCCAACTACAAACACAAACAAAAGGTCTAAAGTGTGGGTACTGGAATTTCATCAAGTTTCTTTAAACATGAATTCTAAGTTCTTAAGACAATATGACAAATCCTTGGAGATCTTAAAGAAAAAAAAAATCACTTGAAGCCTAGGTTTCTATAACCAGTTAATTGTCAATCAAACAAAAGAATAAAATCAAAGACATTTTTTGACTTGCAAGAAATTTAAAAACTTCCCTCCAAGATATATTCTATTAAAAAAAGTCTTGCATATGTACTTCTGTAAAAATATGCCACAAAGGAAACATATGTCTCTTCTGTCAGTGACAAAAAAGAAAACAGTCAGAAATTAACAAAAAGAAGCCAAATGCTTTATCACAGAATCACTCAAGTGTGAATAAAATTATAATGTAGCATGATTTGGAGTTATTGACCGATTTTAAAAGATGCCAGTTTTCTTTGATGCTTGAAGCATTCATCATTAAATGTCATATATTTAATGACATGAGATTACATTTCCCTCCCGGGGAGTACCACCAAGCCTCTTAGCTTTTCAGTGAATAATTGCTCACGGGAATAAACTTCCAACTTCTTTTTAAAGGCATTCAGCTTTTCAAATCGACTTATATACAGCACTCAAAGATATAATGAGAGGCCAAAAGGCAAAGGTTTCCACATCTTAATAATGTGAAAATTTATACAGAAGTCCAGATGCTGGAATGTGAAATAGAATAGGCTACAGCCAGGTCAAAAAATAAATTTTGTTTGTTTGTGTTTGTTTGTTTGTTTTAAAATTAGTCATTTTTTTAATTATTAGTTTAAAGCTCATTAATGACCTCTTCACGCCCTCACAAAGAATGAGGATAACCTGAAATAGATCCAAATCCACAGCGAGCCCTGCCACAGGTCTTTCAATGCATTGGGAACGAGAAACATCGTCTGAGAAATCATTTTCTCCACCTGAAATGCTTCCATCCACTCCCAGGACTCTCCTGGGGCCTCACTAGCTTTTCTTTTCCTCATAGTTCTTTAGGGGACAATCATAAGTCATTTTCAACTTTGAGATCTCATGATAGCCTTCATTTACAGCACCAAGCTTACACAGCGCTTCCATGGTGATGTCTCAAGTACATAATGAGCGTCATTTTCCCAGAAAATGAAAATATGCTCTTGAATCTGACTAGCAAATTGAAACTATAAATTCATTAGCATATCAGTTTTCCCTTAGAATTTGTAACAGATAAACCGTAAAATCTCATCCCCCCACAAACACAGATTTATTTTTTGTTCAGCAGTTGGTAACAGGCTACTCAACGCCACACAGATAAGGTAGCAGTGGTACGAACATCTTTAATATACAACTATCAGATAGCCTAGAACATAGACAGCCAGGCAACAGATGACGGAAGACAGAGAATAAAAAGTAATACGAGGTATTATGAGATGCATTATGTCTGTCTATATGTCACTGGCCAGAATATAGTCATAGATTCACATATAATTGCAAAAGAATCTGAAAATATTAAATATGATCTAATTAATTTCCCAGGTGGAAAAGAGAAACCAACTTGGCAAACAGCTACCCAGGCTGTCATGAAGAATATTCTTTCAAGTGTTTTTAAAAATCCAAAATGCTTGCAAAATGGTTAACTACTGATTTAGTCCTGTCTCATCATTCAGTCTGCAAGCATCTGAAGGGCGGGAATGATTGCTTAAACATCATCACTGTCTCTGTACCTGCACTTGCACAAGTAGGTGTTTGAGAAAATCTTGAAGGAATTAATTTTCTTGATTATATTCTAGTAGCAGGACAAATTAATGCAGCTACCAGAGTGAAAAATAATCTCCTTTCTCAATGCAAAGATCAAGCCAAGTAGTTTGAACCGATTATATTTTTATTAAAATAACTATAATACAATGAACCCATAATTGGTTATTCCAAATAATAGCTGAGCTGGTGAATTTCAATATTTGTTTTATTATTGAATGCACAAGCAATAGGAGAGACGACAAAACGTGCACATTCTCTCATTTTCCTTGAGAGAACAAAAACATGCAGAAAATGCTTAATGATACAATGAATTGGTAATTTTCTAATTTGCTACAAAAGCAGCAGTATTTATCAGGTGCTGTTTACATGTGTATGCTGCAACAAGCCATTAAAGTAATGGCCCTAACTCTCATAAATCAACCAAACAAATATGTCCTCCAATGAAGCAGTGGTTAGAGAGGTGCCTCATGCTCCAACACATAGAGTCCAAGGAAAGGAGGACCGAGAGACAGTAACTGATGGAAACACAGGCTTCACATATAGAACCAAAAAAAAAAAAAAAAAAAAAAATCACTGAAGCAGATGGACACCACTTGTGAATCACAAATGCAAATGGGGTAGAAAGAGTAGTGAAGATGAAAAGGAATTCCCTGGGGGGATTCATTGACTTTTCCTCTTTGTGGGTCATTACAATGGCATCTATTAAACATAAATAGATAACACCTAAAATACTTTAAATAGGAGAGGAAGTATAAGATATAAAAACGCTTTGACAAGTCCATGAAACAAACACCCTTTATCAACAGTGATTATTTAAACATGACTATCATGAAGATGTCAAGAGTGAGGGCCAGAGAGTGGACTGCTCAAAACAGTGATGGTCAAGTACAGTCAATGAGGAAAGTCAAAGCAATGTCTTGATCATGAGGTGAGTGACTAATGTAGTGTTCAGGACAAGAAGTGAAGAAGGATGAGAGGCAAGTAACAGGGGCATTTGATGAGGATTATGAATATGTTCCCCAACTTACAAAATTAAGTTGTGCTCATACAAAGCCATCGAAGTCTGAAATAACTCATGTCAAAATTCATCTAACGTTGGGGAAATGGTTCAGTATGTAAAACACTTGCCATGCAAGCATGGGGGCCTAAGTTCAAATCCCCAGAACCCACATAAATCCTGACATAATAACATGTGTCTGTAATCCAGGTGCTCCTTTGGTGAGAAGTGAGGTAAAGACTAGAGACTCTTCAGAAGTTCCAGGGAAGCTAACCAGGCACATACTGTACTGTTGGGGAACAAAAGAGATTCCCCTCAAGCAAGGTGGACAGGGAGGACGGACATGGGCAGTTCCTCTGACATATTTCATATTTGTGTTTGTCGTAGTAAGTACATGTGTTCTCTCTGTCTCTTTCTGTCTCTCTCTGTCTCTCTCTCTCTCTCTCTCTCTCTCTCTCTCTCTCTCTCTCACACACACACACACACACACACACACACACACAATGCACTTTAAAGCCTAAGGTACTGAATGTTACAGAATGTTACAACACAACATGCAGCATCTGAGAAGTTCTGCTCACTCCTGCCCAGCATTAGAGAGAACATTGACTGCATGTCACGAGAGCCTGACCAAAGGTCCACATTCAAACTCATCAGAGAATGATATCTACAAAATTGATACCACTTTCACACCATCATAAATTTAAACCATTCTAAATGTGTTAGTCTAAGCCAGGAAAGAGCTGCGCATGTGGATCACCTGAGAGACAAAGAAAGACAGGAAGACTAACTGAGAGACTGACATTGAGCAAGGAAAAGCTACCAAGATCCCAAGGACCAAGACTCAGAAGATAAACACTGTACCAATGTCCTCTGAAACCCAAAGCTGTTTTGCTTTGTTTTTGCATTTCCATGAGGAACTGTTGGGAATGGTTTGCAAACCCAAGGAGGCTGGAAAGGTACATGAGAGAAAATAGACTCTAAATGACAAGGTTGAAGGGAAAACAGTTCCCTGAGGAAAAGCTAAGAAGGCACACATTTAGCTGATGGTGGACTGAGGTGTTCTGTCTCAGTGAAGAACCCTGTGAAAGCAGGAAGCATGCCTTCAGTACTGGATGCTTTAGGACGCCTTCAATGGCTGACCAGAGTAGTCAGAAGCCATGCAAGACCCAGGGAAACTGTGAGGGGTTTGGTCCTTTCTTTCATACCCCAAAGAGCATGGCAACGTCAACACTTAAGTTTGTGAGCCCAGAGAAGAAAATTATTTCAGATGTTAATTGTAGCATAAAAACTTTTAAGTCTCAGTTGCAAACTTTTGTTTTATAGTTGGGAAGTCCTTCATTTAAAAAAAAAAAAAATCAAAGCTTGAAATCCAAGCAATAATGAGACCATTGAATTATGAGACCTGAGGATGTATGCAGGTGGCTGGATCACCAGATTCAAACAAGCCAGTCTTAGAAGATGTTCACAAGGATAATGAGGAGTTTGTGTTGGGATATGCTATGTTCTGAACTGTTACGGGGAAAAAGAATGCCAGATATGAGGGCAAAGGGGGGACAAGGAGAAAATTATCCAATTCTTGTTTTTCTGTGTGTCTGTGTCTGTGCATTGAGTGGGTGCCTGCCTGCAGGGAACAGAAGAGGCATCAGATAGCCTGGAGCTGCAGTTTTAGGAGCTTGTAAGCCTCCCGGCATGGTTGCTGGAAGCTGAATCTTGGTCCCCTGGAAGGAGAAACCTTTTAACCATAGAGCTAATTCTCCAGCTTCCTCTCCATTACATTTTTTTCTGCACCCAAATCCCTGTGTGACTGTTCCCTGTTTTTACACCCATATATGTCAAATAAGGACATATAAGCACATTCCTCCAAAATTGTCTACAAGAGAAACTCAACTGCAGCACCATGGTTGTGTGGACCTGATATTCATACATCAATTTAGAATTATGACTTTTAGGCTTTATAACTGCAATCCAAAGTAAGAAATGTGGTTTCCATTTTAATTCAGTATAACACATGGTATTAAAACTGAGTGCTACCAAATAAAATTGCGTATATAAAAAATAAAATTTTAATTAAAAAAAATGTTGTTCTTAGAATGCATAATGCATTCAACCTTTTTGTTCTATTTTTTATATGAGATGTTTGCCAAGAGTTAGCAAACTGATTTCATAATCCATCACAGGTTACAAATAGCAGTTTGGAAAACACTCACTTCTGAAAGGCAATTCTCTTTTTAATTTTACTATTAAGGATGCTATCAAGGATTTTAGTTCTTTAGTCTCTGAAAAAAAAAAACTATCAAAATCTTTAAAGAAATAATGACCAGAATAAGATTCAAAATATAGTAATCATAGTAGCTAACTGTTGAAGCCTAAACTAAATCCATTGTATTCTCCCTCACACTTAACCATCACGACTAAGGAACAACCCTCCTCCAGGTTAGGTGCTTTTTAAGGATGCATCTCTCACTTTACAATGAATGGGATTATGTATTTGTATCTTACTAACATACTATATCGCCCACTCTCTACCAGTTTTGTCATTGCTGTTTGCTGAGTACTAAGGACCCCAGCAGTGTATAAGACATGATAAACACCTTTGGGAACTTCTACTCACACTGCACTCACCCTCAAACACACCAGTCCCATTCCCCAGTATGGGACATTTTCATGTTCGTTATCTTAGCAAGTCGACTTCTTAAGTTAGTACAGGATAAACTTCAGAAAACTCACACAATAGCTTGCAGAATTCTCATGCTTTTATCTGTTTCTATTTTCTACTCTCTGCTATCAGATGGCTTCCATCACCTTAAAATGCTATTGCCAGTCATCTCATTTAACGTTGTTAGCGCCAGCCAGAGAAACTTTGAGAGATCACCATTTCATCAATTATCTCCAGCCGGGAGGACTTGGTGCTTTTTAAATAGGACCACAATATCAAGTTCATCTACACGATTAGTGAGGTCTTTATCACTGCCAAGTTCAGAGAGGGCTAAAGCATTGAAGGTGGTTTTGCCTTTGCATACGGGAGCAGCTCTTTTTCTTATCTTTTTAGTGCTTAGGTTTCATCTCTAAGAGAAGCACCACTCAAAATCAGGTCTAGGCAGAACTGTGGGGTGACTATTCTGTAGGTCAATCTAAGAGTTAGTTAGCGTTTACTGATTCTTCTTCATATGTTCAAAGCCCTGCGCTGAAATAAAGTACTATAAGAACCTTCAAAGAGATTAGAAGTCTTAGGTGATTGTCAGTGCTGTTCATCAAAGGCTTCCACTCTTCCCAGGTGCACAGATATGTCACGTTTTGCTCCGCCCGTGGCAGTTAGGTGTGGCAAAATGACTTGTTTCACAGGAGAGCAGAGGCAGTTCCAGCTAGAGTTTTAAAAGCCTGGTGGTACCCGCAGTGGTACCGACCAGCAATGATCCAAACAATAGCTTCCCTTTCAGCTTGGGTGCCACAGTAAGACAAAGTAGCCAAGAACTCTAACTGTCCGCCAACACATATATGGTATAAGTAGTGATTTTAAAAGATGTTCTAACAAGTTTTGGGGATATTAGGGTTCTATCAGTCAGGGCACAGCTCACACTTGGCGATGTCAAGAATCTCTAGGGAGACTACAAAACATCTTTAAAACTATACCATCTCCCCCCAAAAAATAAAGAAACAAAATATTGTGGGAAATTTATAATTCTATAACCAGAAGGCAAGAAGTAAAAGAAATCATTTAATAAAGGAGCAGTCATATCAGGGGCTGGTATGGGTAGAGATGTCCACCTGGGTACAAGTATATAGGCCACATGAGAAGAAAGATTGGTGAAGTCGGGTGGGAAGGTACACGGAAGTAAACAAATGTCACGTGAGCAAGATACATTTGACTTGGTGGGTGGAGCAAAGAGCCAAACAGGAAGAAAAAGACAAATGGGAAGATATAAAACCCAGAAAAAGAGAGTTTATACCTGATACTAATTCTGTTATTTCTCACTAAATATTCATCTGCATACTCTGTACCTGAAAGTCTGTTGGAAATCTGCTCAAGGGATACTTGGAAACCAAAGGTGAGGAGGTTGTGATCATTAGTCTTTAAGATCCTTATTTTATAGGGTTCATATAAAGAAATAATTCCAATACACTATGTTAGGTATTCTTGTCAATGAATCTGTGTGTGAGGAAGAGTGTATGAGAGGGAATGAAAGGGGCTGGAAAGATTTTAAATAAAATGACGTCATGGCAGGTCTTTCAAGAAGCTGAACGTGTGGGTAAGGGAAGAAGAAAAGTTTCAGACTGGGAAGCATGCTCATTCCATTCTTCATGGGCCCACTCTCTCAGTTAGTCATTTTCTTAGGGTGCCCTGTGTGTTTGTCTTACTTCAAAGCTGGTTTTCTATTTATTAAACCTGCACTGCCAGCCAGGTGTTGTACTAACCAACAATGGGCAAGATCATCTTCATCATCTCACAGCCTAGCTGGGGCAACAGGAGAAAGTCGATCAGCAAGTGATTCCAGTCAACCATAATTGGCATCTGACAGAGAAAAGAGGAATGCCATGCCCTGCCTGTGCAAGGTAAGGGCCCTTGATTCAGTAGGGGATAGAGAGAGGGGGTAAGCAGGGGAGATTGCCCTGAGTGAAGACTTAAAAGACCAGGAGGTAACCTGGTGAAGTGTGAAGAAAAGATGAAGGGGGACTAATCCATACGAAGACTAGAAGTAGAACAGGAATACGTGGAAACCAAAGATGAGGAGGTTGTGATCATTAGTCTTTGGGATCCTTATTTCACAGGGTTCATATAAAGAAATAATTTCAATTATTTCCATGCTCAGGGGAGCATGGAATGACACTGAAGTCAGAAGAAGTGTGGTAGAGTTGAAATTTGGAAGAAGAGGAGTCAAAGATTTAGTAGAGAGGCATGCAGCTAGAGAAATGGCAGGAGCCAATTCCAGATGACTCCTTTTTACCCTGAGATGGATGGACAGCCTGTTAACTATAAAAGAGCAAAGCACAATAAATTATACATTCCAGAAGGCAGCCGTATGAAAGACCGGAGAATGGAAAGGAAACAGGACCATAGGGAGACCCAAAAAGAAGCTTCTATAAGAGAAAAATGGTGTTACTTCTCCGGTTGTCAATCACAGAGATAGAAGGTCTAGAGTTATACCGGATAGTGTTGTGATATGGCTTTAGGCTCTGTATAAACAGGGAAAGCATTAGGGACCATCTGGGGCTTTTGGGTTCCAGTGCCAGCAAGTGGTCACTTAGGGATGTTCTGCAGAGGGAGAACTCAGGATTTGCTGAACTACATGAATAAAAGAAAATCTAACATGAAGGGAACCAAACATACTCAACATAGTGAGGGGAATGTGAATGAAATTTGGATTAAGCCGAATCTGCAAATGCCCTTCTATATCAGCGCTGTGACCACTAAGTGAAGGGAAGACCCTACCAGCTTCCAGGAGCATTGAAATGATCTGGTTTCTTCTAAACAGGTAATGGTGGAGAGAGTGTTGTTGAAGATTTGGAAGAGAAAATGGCTAGCAATAAAACACATGATCTCAATTGACTAAGGGCCAGGCAATAGGAAAATAAAATAAAGCCATATGAACTACAGTAGTGCTCAAAAAGTCAGAACACAGAAAAATGGAAAACTCCACATATTTTGATGCAATGAAAGAAAGGCACTAAAGAGGAGCCTGGTGTTATTGATTAGGAGACTAGAGGACTGGAGAGTCCATTAATATAGGACCAGTCTTTGAGCTGAGGAAAAGCTTTCAGGCCACTTTGACCTGAAAATACTGAGTGTGACAAACTTGTGAGACTTAGAACGTTCTGCACAAGATGTCTTGAAACTTGATATGGGCCGCTTAAGAGACTGGAAACACACGATCATATGTTAACTGAAGATACAGTCTCAGAAACTGGAGATATGGTTGCAGGCATTGTATATTACAGCCAGACATTTAGTACATGTCAAAAGACAAGAAGAGAATGAAAATCTTCTGGTAGGAATCTTCTGTCAACTATGCTCATGGACAGAGTTAGAGGTGATTGAGATAGAAACCCCTTAACTTCTGAAGCTGAGACCCAATGAAAGAGAGTCCAGGATGTTGCACGTTCAGCTATATTAAAACTGGAAAGGGAGGTGCTTGTGAAAGGGAGAGCAACTTGAAAACTATACCAGCAGATCAGCCCAGCCCTGCAATGATCAACAGCAGCACTGATCACCAATAACACTTAATATGGACATGAGTGATGTCAGGCTTCTGATTACAATGACTAATTAAAAGCACATGCCCAATTTAACTTATTTTTCTCTTGACAATATGGCTTTATTGTCAATATGGCTTTATTTATTTTATGTATATATATATATTATATATATATATATATATATATATATATATATTAAATATATCACACACACACACACACACACACACACACTGGATAAAAAGTGACTGCCTTGTCACTACTACAGTCAAGAAATAACAGTAACTATTATTAGCTGGGCAAATGGGCCAGAAAGAATAGGAAAAGAACTTATAGTAAATTTGGCTGTTTGACTACTCATCTGAGAAGCTGTCACGAGGCATCAATTTAAGGGTGCCTGCAGCGGTGCTCAGCTCCAACAAGGTCAGTAAAAAATGGCAAGAACACCAGCAAAGAGACCCCGCCTGTTCACGCATAATACTCAGTCTATAGCTATTTGGAGACTGGGAGATGGTTCTGGTGGTTTACTTTTAGTCCTGGCTAGCTTGTATGTGACATGATGACATGTCACTGCATACCAAGTGTCAGAGTAAAATATTAGTTTTGAATTTACCAAGACACCTCATTAAAATGAAAAATACACTGTAAACATTTCTAAAGAAACAGAGCTTCCATCTGGTATGCTCATAACTCAGGAAAGGCCATAAACAGAAAGATATTTGTCTATATCTATAACCAGGTCCCCATCTAAGTTCTGAAGATCAAGATGAGTCATTTCCCTGTAAGCAATAATTTCAAATATGCTATAATTACCATCCTGCCCGTGTCACCCGGGGAGACAACAAAACATCTGAGTAACATTATGGGCTGTCAAACTCTCATCAATGATTTCATCTCACACTGGTGATGACCATTCTGTGTCTCTCTCTCTTTTTTTTCTTTATACAATAATAGACCTGCCAGCCTGCTCTGAAATGAGGAGGGAAGCTGGGAAGTGGGAGGACTGAGCTCATCATTAGCATCATTGCCACAGTTCAGGGAGAACCGGAAGCTTCTATTTTTAATTGGCTCACTAACGTATTTGAAAACAACATTTCTAATGAGACTTTTGGCCATTTTCAAAAATAACGAGAGAGAATAATTATACTTTCAAGTACCTCAATATTTGGTGTTGAGAACTTAGGAAACTATTTGTCTGTTTAGCTCAAGTAACTGTCAGAACTGGAACCTGAGTTTTGCTCTGGCAAAGGTGGCTGAAGGCTAAGGCACATTTTGCCGGGCTCACAGGATGGAAAGGAGAATGCACTCTTGTTGCTTGCTAGGTCCGTCAGATGAAACAAATTCACAGACTACATGGTTTAAGCCAAATATATTGTCTTATTTACTTTGGAATCTAGATGTTCAAAATTAAGGTGTCTACAAGGAAGGTTCTTTCTGAGGACTGCAAAAGAGATACCATCTTCCAGGACTTCTTGTCTCCTAGAAGAATATTATGTCTCTTCATTCCCACTTACTACACATGAGTGTCTTTGAGTTCAAATTTCGCTTTTTTCTTGGGGTCCAAATTCCTCTTTTTTTTCTAGAATACCAGTTACATTGCATTAGTGTCCACTCATTTTAACTTAATCATTTTGGTAAAGAATTTATCTCAAGAACTAGAGAGATGGCTGGCTCTGTGGATTTTTCATTCAGTACAAGCATGAAGACTTGAGTTCAAATCCCTAAACCCCTCATAAAGTCTAGCATGGTAGGGCATGCCTGTAATCACAGTAATTGGATGGGACACAAAGACAGGAGGAAAATCCCGCCCCCCCCCCCCCCGAAGCCTACAGACCAACTAGCCTAGAATACACAGTGGCTAGCAACAACAATACATCTCAAACAATGTAGAAAGTAAAGGGCAATACCTGAGGCTGTCCTGTGTCACACACACACACACACATACTTTTTTTTTAAAAACAGAATCTCAATTGTTTGATTTTACCAATGAAGACATGGAAGCCAACTGCTGGGGTGAAAGCCTGTTAGCTCACAATGGGAGAGAAAGCACCCAGCTGACCTTCCTCCTTAGCTGATGTCCTAGAAGGCATGCCCTCTCATGCTGTCTCAAAAAACCTCCTTCAAACTCAATGTCCCTCCCTTCTACTTCCTGTTCATCTCTCTATCCATTCTCCTGACTCCCTCTTACTCTTTATGGTTTTTCTTAATGATCCTATGTTCCACTTCCTGTCAACTGGTTGCTTGCTCCACTTCTCGACTGATGGTTGACTTTATTTAATCCCGTTTACAACATTCAAGCAGAACGCTCTTAGATTAAAGGTGTGTGCTTGGACTGAGCCACACCACAACTAAAAACGGGTTTTTCCAGAAAATAGCACAATCTCAGGGTTCACAGTGTGATCAAATATCCTGCAAAGCATACACGCACACCATATGCATGTACACATACACACATTAAAATATAAAATTAAAATATAAAAACTTATCTCCCAGTAAAGTCACATCCTAAGATATTGAAGATTAGGGTTTCAACTTATTTGGAAGAAAAAGCATAATTAAATCCATAGAAAATGATTCTAATAATTCTTTTGAGAGAGTAAATAATCGTTTCAGTCAGCCCCATGCAATTATTTGTTATGAACTGACAACTGCCTCGGGTAACAAAATAAAGTAGAGCCAAACCAGAGACCTATTGCCACAAGATAAAAACAAAGACAGATGAGAAGTAAGTGTGCTGCTATCCAGAGCACATCTGGAGTGGAGCAGGTTCCAAAAGATCACAGCCAGTCCACTGGGGGTAAATGGAGCATTGTTATATAGAAACACCCATCCCTGCTACCATCAGCTGCCGAGGGAGAGTAGCCACATGCTTATCCATCCCAGATCACTTCTGACCATTACCACATATATCATCTTACATTGTAATAATTTGGAGCCTGCTTATTTAGCCCTTCAATGGCACACACTGCTTTAGCAGAGTACTTGAATTTTGTTCCCAGTACCCATGTTATTAGACACACACACACAAACACACTCACACATGCACGGGTGTGCAAAAGGGAATATAAAAAGAAAAAAAAAGAAACAAAAAGTCTATTCTGCCATCTATAAAATAGTTGCCAAATAATACATTTAGTTATTAATTTTTTTTCTTTGATGTTTTAAAAGCTCCATATATCTTCCACTGTTCATTAATTTCTACTCACCTAGTTGTTATAAATTACAAGTCTTTCAACCAAGAGAGTGTGGATATAAGGAATAAAAAAATATATAATCTCCATTTCTCAAAGATGGATTGTGGAATGATTAATGAGAATTGTAATAATAAATGAAAAATCACATCAAATAATGTCCTTGCTTGACATGTGTTCGGCTTATAGCTTTTCTAGCAAGATACAGAATACAAGCAGGCACTAGTTGCACATGGTACGCAGAGGAATTGAGACCTAGAACAGTCACTCTAGGAAGCAGCAAACCCTAGACAGAGGAAGGTAAACGACGCATGTGAGTAGCAGACCCAGCAGAATTTCTATGCAGAGATTCTGAATGGCGGGGCCTGTTTGAAGCTTTTGGCCCATCCTCGGCTCCACAGAGGCACTGGAGAGCACTGGAAGGTGAAGCTTGAGGCTGATTAAAGGGATTGGACCGGGAAGGAAACGAACAGATTGCTAAACTTGGAATAAGAGGGAGCTCTATTTTTAAAAGGTTTCCGAGTAATGGGACCAATTAATAACACGAAAATAGAATCGGAGCTGCTTTTCATCCCCACTGTGAACAGAGTAAGGAAAAACAGGTGGGGCTGAGTATGAAGCTTCAGGCTGCCAACAGTTCAAAAGTCAGGAGTGTGCGTACTGCAGCGGGTTCTGATATTGCGGGTCTGCAATCTGTAAAGTAGGCCAGGGTGGAAGTGAATCTGCTCACTGACACAGGGTGCTAAAATAAAGAAAGGTGTGTTGGAGAGATGGAGAATGATCCTAAAAACACAAAACTACACCAACATAGGCAGAATCTCTGAAGCAAGATGTAGGGATTAGAATAGCCCTGGTGCGAGCCTGCTGGGCATTGCTGGGTGCTGGACACTGCCTCTTCCATTTACTGGTTTGGAGTCCTCAGAGAAGGTCCTTCTATTCTGTTTCCTCATCTGTTTCCCTGTATTGATTGCTAAGATTCATGAGTTAAATTACACAGAGAGGAAGGAGGGTTTCGTGTATTTGTTACTATTGTTTTTCAATCAGAAGAAGGAAAGAAAGTTAGACAAATCTATTATGGGCAGGGATGAGTTTGCCTTGCTTCAACATTCTGAACACTAGAATTCTCTGTTAACCATCATAGGCTATTGTTGTTGTTGTTGGTTGCTTCCTAGATGCTGAAGATAATGCCCTATGGCTGAAGACACCATGTTCTTTGGACACAGGGCTGATCTGAGTTGGATCTGAACTGATGATTCCAGAAGGTGCCATGCAAACTTCCATGACCTAGATATGGCCTGATAGTTGCTTTTCTCACTTGGAACTGCAACAATGGCCAGCATGGCACAATAACCCTTAAGGAGTGTGCTAACACAAAAGGGCAAAATCTTATGAGGTTCCAACCCTAGACAAAGAACTACAGGCCAATACGGAATGCTAAGAACAGAAGAATCTTCCTCACTAGAGTCACCTCGATTGGTTATCCAAAACTCTGAAAATATACATGTAGGTAAAGTTATAAAATTAAACAGGTTATATTTATATATTTAGAAACATATATGGGTGTATAAATACATATATGTTATATATGTATATATGTATACATATATTGAAGTGTATATGTACCTGTGTACACATACATACACATATATATACATACACACATACATACACACACACACACACACACACACACACATATATATATATATTCATAATGATTAAAGAAATGGAGGCCATGGATTTAAGAGAGAGACCAACAGTGAGGCAGAGAGAGGGGTTTAGAAGAAGAAATGGAGAAAATGATGTAATTATATTTTAATTATAAAAAATAAAAATACAAGCTACAGGTAGGCACAAGTTTAAAAGCAATGCTGTCTTGCCTCTATGTGACCATTACCTAAAAGACAATTATGTTGGTGGATAATTAAGGCTCTGTTAAAGGTTCACATTCATAATTTTAAAAAGAAAATACAATGAATCAAATTCTTTCTGTCTGTTGCTTTTCCATGCATGTCTTATCATGAATCTACTAAACACACAAAACTGCTTTAATTATGTCTTTACGGTTATGATGCAAACAAGTCCCATTATGCACAAACACACATATGAGCACACACATGCAATTTTCTCCTTGGTACAGTTACATGAAAAAAGTAAAGTGAAGTATCTTTTAAAATGATTAGGAAAACATGTGTATCATTACAAGTAATTTCTGTAGACTGCTGTTGTAAGTGTTCTTGTATCTTGGTCTTTAACTACAAACTGAAAACTTTGCTTATTTTGGTTTCAGATTTCTGAGCATACTAACATATGCAATATATGTATACACCCTTGATACCTCCCATGACCTAAACAGTAAACACATCTGTCATATCCAAAAGCTTTCATGTATACCTGTTTGGTTTTGTGTTTATTGCTTTTATTAAATTTACTTAATTTTTATTACATTTATTTTTAATTGATGTATGAAAACATTCACATCTCCCAGGAAAAGGTCATACAACAGAGGCAGAGAGAAACGTGGGTGATATTCTTTCATACTCTTTAAATAATAAAATTTCTTCTGATGATGACATAAAATGCATTTATGGAGAAGAACCTAATTTTTAATAGTGCTCTCACCTGAGTCTTCCCAGTCAACAAGACTTGGATATATTTATCCACTTAGAAACGACTCCTCCATACTCTTGAATACATACTCTTTTTTTTTTTCAATGAACAAAACATTTTATAAAGTCAAAAGACAATTGATGAAAAAGACTTTTAACACATAGAGTGTACAATGGATTAGAATGTCTAAAATGCTCAGAACTTTTACCCAAATGAGAAGGTAATACACCAGAAGAGAGGGGAAACGCTATCAGGTGCTATATCATATGTGGATAAAAAACATAACAAATAACAGTTACGAAAAGACATTCTGTTACTAAGAATAATAATCATGGTGATGTCCATCTGAAACATAACACTAAGAAACAACTGGCAAGATGACCTTTCTGATGAGGTACAAAAACTCTTTGGTGAGTGTGTCCACCATTACCTACACCAAGGTCTAAAGTCCAGAAGCCCAGCACAGTAAAGCTACTGTTGGAAATATATATTTACAGGGACTTTTCAGCTTGAACTTCTAGTATTTGCTTTTCGGTAACCAGCTGCACACATGTCTGAGGAAGTATCTTTCCTTTAGGACAACCCGCACTCTGGAAACCAAAAAGATGGTATTATCTAACCTTGGTCATTAGACTAATGGAGTTTCTGTCTGTAGCAGCTGGAGGAAAAAAAAAAAAAACAAAAAAACAAAAAACAAAGAGGTCCCTTACTATCACAAAAAGGAGCTTAAGACCAGAACTGGTGACCAACAGGGAACAATGCCTGAGATGAGACTTAAAGAGAAGAAAGCTGAAGACACCATCTTGGTCCTTGAATCTGATAATACCTGAACTCCACCTGAACCTACAGAGTGAACCCAATACCACACCCATTCTGCAGACTATTAGGTCTTTTTAAAGATAGAAAAAGGAGCCTTGTCATGATAAATATTGATTGTCAACTTAACAAGACCTAGAATTATCTCAGAGACAAACCTTTGGGCATTTTTATAAAAGAGTTTCTGTTGTAGGATCTTTGATCCCACTGTGAACCCCAAGATTGTGTCATCTTCTGGAAAAACCTGTTTCTCGTCATGGTGCGGCTCAGCCTTAGCACATATCTTTGATCCAAGAGCATTCTGCTTGACTATTATAAACAGGATTAAATAAAGTCAACCACAGGTCAAGAGGTGGAGCAAGCAACCAGTTGACAAGAAGTGAGTGAGAGGAAGTCAGGAGGATGGAGAGACACTCACAGGAAGTAGAACATTAATAGCAACAAAAAAAGTAACTAACAGGGAGAAACATATGTTTTAAAAAATTGGCAAACAGCTCCAGTGTAAATTCCCCTTACCCTTGGGGAAATGTACTACTTTGTTTTGGGGAGTTTGGGGGTGTTTTTGTTTTTCAGGTGTTTTTGTTTTGTTTTATTTTTTTCTTTACTTTTTTTTCCCTTTTATTTGGAGGGAATGGGAGGAAGTGGGAACAGGGTGGGGGGCGGGTGGCTTTTGTTTATTTTTTTTTAACTCATTTCCAGGGGATGGGAAATTTTTTTTTTAAATAATGTGTCATGAGTAATGTTGTTTATGAAAAAAAATTGGCAAACAATTTTCTTTAAAGGGCCAGGTAGTAAATTTTTGAGTGTGAACAAAAAGTCATTTACAATCATTTCACTTTGCCTGGGCAGGGTAAAGCAGCTATAAATGGTGTGTTTAGCATGGCCAAAATTAAGTCCAGGGGCCACAGTTAGCTTACCCTTGATTTGTACTCATGATGCATCATTAAGTGCAGAAGAAGGTAATTTTATCAAGAAAACAATTCTAAGGAAAATCAGCATGTAAGCATACATCGAAAGTACTGTGGAAACAACAAGGTGCAAACCCTGATGTCCTTGCTGATTCCATCACACAGAGTGGCTCTTTCTACATCTCTCTGTTATTCGAGTTGTTGTGTGAATATGAATAAATTAGAATTACTGATGACTTAAAGATTTAAAAGAGATACCAAATG
This sequence comes from Arvicanthis niloticus, assembly GCF_011762505.2. NCBI lineage: Eukaryota > Metazoa > Chordata > Mammalia > Rodentia > Muridae > Arvicanthis > Arvicanthis niloticus. The sequence continues at coordinate 98,565,809 of NC_047661.1, forward strand.
ACATGAAAGCAATGTGATCCCACAGACTGGAAAGATGGTTCAGTGGCTAAGAGTATCCATTGCTCTTGCAAGAAAAAAAAAAAAAAAAAAAAAAAAAAAACCTGGGTTGAGTTCCCAACACTTGTTTAGGACAGTTTAAAACACCTGTGACTTCATTAGCAGATGATCCAGAGCTCCCTTCCTTGCCTGGAAAAGTACCAGGCAAACACACACACACATATATATGATATATATATATCATATATATATCATACACACATATATATATCATACACACATATATATCACACACATATATGTGTGTATATATGTGTGTGTGTGTACACATATGCATATATAATATATTATATTTATCTGTGTGTGTACATGAACATATACATATATGTACATACAGGTTCCACACATAACATAAAACCAAAATATATCTCTTTAAAAAGAAATGTGATCCCTATTTTTGAACATTTTTGCATCTAAATCTAGCCAGAGTTAGGTGAAGTTCTAAAAATTCCACCTTACCTACAGCACACACCCACACATACACACGCCGTTTAGAAGACAGAGTCTCTCAGTTTCATAGAGCCTTTACCCAGTTGATACATCAGGCCTAGGAAGATACTTTTCCTGGCTAAATGTCATAGAGCTAATTAGTGGCACAACATCATCTCCTGATTCCCAGTCTGGTCTTTTTCCATCACATACTCCAGGTCCATAGATGCCATTTCGCTTTCTTATTTGAGATGAATGCACGGAAAATAAATGCCCCTCTCCAAACATAACATCATAAATATGTTGAGAGCATGCAGCTCTGAGCAGCTCTACCTTCAAAGATTTTTACACCACAGACAGATTTTCTCTTCTGTAAATTGTTAGCACTATTTTTAGGAGCCCTTTTCTCTGGCACATCCAGGCGTTCTCGCGTCTGAGCCCTGTCATCTCCTCAGTGTGTATTTAGTCGCTTCCGTGCTCTGCTCACTGTTTGCATATCATGACACTGGGCAGAGTTCAGCAATACAGAACGTCTTATCCATTTCCTCTTAATCCATTTTAAATTCATCCTGAGCCCATCGGAGCAAGAGATGGAATGAGAGTTTTATAATTACCTTTTGCAAACAGAACATTAAATTATTATACAGTGGAATCTCTGCTTTCTTAGGCATGGAGGCTTCACATGCCAGGGAGCAGGTCTGCCTGACTGTATAAGCACACCTAGGTACACCAGAAGTCTTCCTGTTAGCTTGGAGTTATCGATCGATTTCGGTAGATTACTGCAATAGATTCTTAAAGAGCCTTAAGATTAAGAGATGTGCTTGGCTTTCTTCTGTCATGTATCTCAAAGGAAAACCAGGAAACGAGACACACAATGAAAAACAGCAGGTAATACCATATGAGACTCCTTATTAAAAACATAAAGTGCCTTTCACTCCTGCTTTTATTAAGTCTACTTTTCAAGCTAAATGGGGTTAGGTGAGGCAATTATAATACAAGTCACATCTAACTATTTCATTATCCATGTCCTACAGTAAGGTAGCCTCCAGAACAACTTTGAAGGCTCCAGAGTGATGGCAGCGGGTTGAATATAATGAACAGTGTTACAAATGGGAACATGAGACAGCCGGTCTGGTGGGGATGGAATCTCCCAGAAACTGCAAGGCTGTAATTACTAAATACCATCTCAGGTAGTCTCAGCTGACTTTGAACACTGATAACCATCTATGGTGGATTATATTTTTCTCAGTTAAAATGAAGCCAATCAGAGTAACAGAAATTTATAAGGCATAATATAAACGCAAAGGCACTGTCTGTCTCTATTACTCTAATTTTTTTTCATCTGGTTTCCAAGCTCATTACACTATGTGCTGTGCAATTGAATTAAAATAGAATAGAGGAGCAGTTTGATATTATTCTGTCTGAGACTAGACCAGCTACAAGCTATATTTAAAAAGAGCTGAGCCAAATAATTTGAATGGGATGGCAAGGAAATACGCATAGAATTCCAGCATTGCGTCCCAGTAATCTTTTCTAAATGGCTTATTTGAAATGGTCACTGAGTTAAGGATGGATCAAGGGAAAGAAGAGACACAGGGGTGAGTGGAAGAAGAGAGTGTCAGGTGCAGTGACACATGAATCATTGTGTCTGACACAAGCAAAACCAGTTCCATTTGCTCGACTCCCCTTAACATGTTTCCCTAAAGCAACAGAAAAGACCAAAGTTGGTGACCACAACTCACCTGAAGTTGCTTTAATCCCCAGGCCAAGAATTTGAATTATCTCCACTAGCTGACCTATGCTGCATGGGTAAGAAAGAATCCACTGAACATATTCCTGCTTTCCTGTCTGGGAAATACCTGGGCAGAATCAGTTATGTTTACTGTAGAGAAGAACTATGCCCGTTAAGGCAGATGCAAGCTGGAGGTAAATAACAGAACAACCTCTCCCTTCACTGGCCATTCTTGGCTTCCTCTCCCAATCCCTGAACTGACAGACAAAGGAAAAAGCCCTGTCACACAGTGGTACACAGACACCATGGGACATTATTCAGCTGTGACAAAAAAACTAGATTATGGAATTTGAAGGTAAATAGATAAAACTAGGAATATCCTATTGAGTGAGGAAACCCAGACCTGGAAGGCAGATGTCACATGTTCTCTCTCCTCTGATGTATCTAGTTCCACGTTTTTCGATTGAATCTATAACCTGAAATAACTTAGTAACTAGGAAAGTAGAGGAGGACCATTGTAGGGGCTAGCAGAGCAAGAGGGGTGATTCTAGGGTGCAAGTGACCTGAAGGAGGAAATAGGCAACCGGGGGGTTAAATATAGAGAGGGAAATAAGCAGAGAAGTAAGGCAAAGAAGAATAAAACAAAACAATAAGGATGTCTGAAAATGCCATCAAGAACCATCCTAAAAGCTAGACTAGGAGTTCATTAGGAATACATACTCATGGACACAGACAAACACACGTACACACATACACTACACTACACACACACACACTCCTACCTTTACAAAGTATACATTTTATAGATCTAGTATATACTTTTAATTAATAGCAGTCAAACTGTGATTAAAAATTGTGACTAAGAACATTTATTTAAAAATATTACATTTCTTTAAAGGTCTGTGTTTTACTGGGACCTTGATTTTACAGGATTAAAACAACTTTCAGTGAGTCTGTTATATTGTCTTCAGACATCTCGGGCAGTGGTTCTGAATTTCTTTGAGTGGATAGGTTGAAACCTACAGAGGGCTTATATGTGGTTTATATCTTTGGTTACAAATATAACAAGGAAATGTTCATATTTATACACATATTTATGTAAAGCTAAAAAGCAGTTAATGAAACTAAAAGGCCACCCTTGGTAACAATTTCCCTGTTGGATACATTGAATACAGCACAGTTTTATGAATATTCTCTCTCTCTCTCTCTCTCTCTCTCTCTCTCTCTCTCTCTCTCTCTCTCTCCTCTCTGTCTCCATTTCTGTCTCTCTCCTTCTCTCTGACTCTGTCTCTGTCTCTCTGTCTCCATTTATGTCTCTGTCTCTGTCTCTCTGTGTGTCTGTCTCTCTCTCTCTCTCTCTCTCTCTCTCTCTCTCTCTCTCTCTCACACACACACACACACACACACACACACACACACACACACACCACCACCACCACCACCACCACCACCACTCTCATCACCAAAAACAACAATGGACTGGTACGCTACAAGGAAAGCAAAATGCATAGACAGTATGAAATGCCATTAGAATACTTTATGAAGTATCATTGTATATTCTGATTTTTTTTAATTTACTAAACCTCCTTGTCAAATTGGAACATCAGAATTATAAAGGAGTCTGCTCATGTGTGAGGGAGCATTCCACTGAAGTATGCCAAGGAATTTGACATGGTGAAGAGGACATCTCAAAAATTAGAAACATTTCCTATTGTTTAAAATGAGCGTGACGATGGGCAACTGAATCCCATGTGCCTCTCCACTAGTCTCCTCAGCTCCCGTGACTGTCAAAAGCACTGTAAAGATATCTGGCCATCCTTTTTTGGACCATGTGGTCTACCGAGATTCTGAGGAAGGAGACTTAATTGGCTATATGTAATCACAATCACAAGATTTATAAGTTCGATTATCTAAAATAGATGCTTGTGTTCTGCTGGGTAGAGAATGTTCACTGTTGCATCAATAATAATAAAAGCATGCCAAATGAATAAGCAAGCATCCTTATAAAAAGGGATTAGTGTTTGCTGTGGAACTGTGTAGGTGCCTTGTGGCTTGCACAATGAAGATGTAACTATTTTCATATACAAGTTATTAACTCCAGTTGTGCTTTATTGTAACATAACCTTGCTCCTATAGCATGGTCATGACAGAAAATAATGATGCCTGGTGTTACCTGCCAGATGTTTTTAAAGCAAAGTTGATGACTTAATTCTAAACTAGCTTAAATGGTAGGCATAAGCAGTCCAGGAAAAATACAAATAAAGGAGCTGTAGGCCTGTGATGTGGAGCTAATTAAAAGCACATATTTTTAGATATCTTTTCTCTAGTACAACACTTTGCCACAGAAATGTCTGCAAGTGTATGCATAATTCAAATTATCCAGTAGCCACAGAAAATGAAGCTAATATCACTGAGACAACTTGACCCCAATGTTTCCAAACTGTTACTTTCCTGTAAAAGTGGCGTACAGCTTATCAATAATATTTTTTACATTCTTTCTTCCTATTATGTATATATTTAATGCATTGTATATTTATACTTAATAGCTTGTCTCAGTCCAAAACAGTTGAATTTCAGGTGCTTGATCACCATGAGCAGCTTTGGGGCTAGGGCAGTGCATTGTATAGTCCAGACTTTACATTTGAGAGATTTTCCTTCCTATGCAGCTTATGAAAGCATTCAAGAAGGATGAGTCAGAGAAGGTTGTGCGCACCTCATTCACCACTAAGAAACATCTGCATGCATTCCCTTCACAAAGAATGGCTCAGTGCTTCCTTTCAATCGAGATGATCACAGGTCTAAGTACAAGGCAGGAAACATCTTTTTAAGCTTCTTTTTAAATCCCAAAGTCCAATAATTGTGCTCCAGGTTACTTTGTCCTTTCACAAGAAAGAACATCCAGAAATCAGAAATGGCGGATCTCTAAATGGTACAGGATATATATATATATATATATATATATATATATATATATATATATCTCCTGTATATAGCTGTGGAGTTTGGAGGTGATAATGATGAAAATTAAAGAAAATGATCATGTAAAATATCAGGGCTGTGTCTCAGCAGGCAATGACAAAAACAAACAAACAAACAAACAAAAAACAAACAAACAAACAAAAAAAACCCCACAACTCCCAGTTCAAACAGAGAAGTAGCCCAGAGGCCACTTTACTAGAGGAGAGTCAAGGAGAAGCAGGGTCAAGTTCAGAGTGGTTCTGAAGGTGCATTATTTGAGAAGCAGCCAAACCCCTTCCAACTTCCAATCACTTTCTGCTGTCCCTTCATAGACCGTTTGTACATGGGTGAGAGTAAGTAGACATGGTGTGTGTGTGTGTGTGTGTGTGTGTGTGTGTGTGTGTGTGTGTGTGTGTGTGTAAGTGATACTCAACCTTGAAAGATAGTTGTGAAGAATAACAATACAACCAGAAATGAAAGGAAAAGCCCAGAAAGTAGAAAGAATAGGTCATGGATTGTTGTTGTTGTTGTTGTTGTTGTTGTTGTTGTTGTTGTTGTTGCTGTTGTTGCTTGGTTGTTGTTTGGGTAAGAGATAGTACTATACTTCTTGTATGAGTCTCTTGTCTTCTTTCTTCATGTGACAGTCACCTTTTCACTGCCAGCTCTGAGAGCCGCACACAGCATCCAAGACATGGCCCAGCCTGCTGACTTGTAGGTCCCTCCATGGTGGGGAAACGGAGTTAGAGGGGAGCTCTTGCCAAGTTGAATGAAGACTTGGCCGAATTAATAATATAGGGAGTAGAAGAAAGGAGTAAGGGGGTGAGTAAACCAGCAACTAGGGCAAGGCTCATGCTTGCTAATTTCTGTAACTCTATTTGACCCTGTGGCTTGCTTTGTGGGTTAGTTCAAAATGAAGGACTGTTTGACCCTCCTTAATAGGACAAAGATGGACAAACAATTCAACCAATTCCAGTTAGGAAGAGTTAGGAACCACAGCAATACTTTAGAATATCAACACTCTAAAAATATAGCTCAGGCTTCCTACCCAGAGCCTACAATAGTATCTGAAGAAATACTCAAAACTATGACAGTCAGAACTTAATGGGTATTTGAATTAATTAAAAGAAGGAGAAGAACGTCGTCTTTCAGTTTGAAGAATCAAAGCAGGCCAGTTGAATGATGTCTCCAGAGAAAGATCAAAGGGCTCAGACCCTAGGAAAACCAAGTGTGAAAACAAATGAGAGAGTCAAGTGAGTACTGCCTGGCAACACTGGAAAAAGAGTAAACTTAAAGTCGATCCTTCCCTGTTCTTTAAAAGATAATGAAATGAACTCATTTGTTGATCAATGTCTTTACACGTTTATGTCTATTGATTTATCACTTCTGTTAAGAGTCTGCTCTGAAACCTAATCACTTTGGTTTCAGCAGCTAATCCTCCTTTTAGCCTGGAGGTCATTTTTAGCTACTCTTATTCATACTGTCTTCTAACAAACTAAATAATTTCCCCTCCATCTTTGATGCTTATGCTGTTCAAATATTTGTATAGCATTACTGCATCTCCCATTAGCTGTTGCTGAGCCAAGCTTTAAGGATTAGGCACAGTTAGATCCTTTAAACCCAGTAAATACCTCTAATCAATCCTTCCATTACTCTAACTATTTCTGATGCTCTTCTTGGGAGCATCACCAGGGTCTTTGTCAATCTCTACAACACTGAGAACTCTATAGCTTATTTTGACAGTACAAAAGAACATGGCCAAAGTCATATCTTGAAATGTTTTGGGGGGTCATATGCATCAAAATTTCCCCCAAAATGATCAATCACAAAATAATTTTCTGGAAACCATACAACCAAACCCAACAAATTAAGTTTGTTTGGAGGTAGTTCCAGAAATTCAAATTGTTAAAACATCTAGACCCTCCAGTTATTTGTAGGCATACTAGAATTTCAAGATCGCTTGTCAGAAGTTCATTACTAAGGAATCTTCAGACTAGAAAGATGGCTCCTTAGTTAAGGGCTCTTACTGTTCTTTCAGAGAAGACTGGAGTTTGATCCCAACACCCAGATTGAACAGCTTACAACTGCCTTGTAACTCCAGATCCAAATGTCTTTTTTTGGACTCTACAGTTACCTGCCCTTATTTGAATACACTCATACATGGGGACATACACATACAATTTCTTTAAAAATTAAAATTATTAAAAATAGATCTTTACATGAAATTTGAATATATTTCTATATCTAGACTGTAAGGCGGTGGGCTGTGAGAGGCAGCTGGGTACCTGGTCGAATAGGCCTTGAACCCCAGAGACTCTCCAGGGACAGTAGGAGTTCGACCTTGCTCCTGGACCCCTGGCTCCTTTCACAGAGCTACAGCCCTCTACAGCCCCTCTCAAAGAGAGGTTTGTTGCCATTGGTCACATAGCACAGGTAGAAGGTGTGACATCTCCATATTCATGAGATACCTAAAGGCCAGAGAGCATAGCCAATTAAGCATTCCTTCCCAGGCCCTCCTCCTTGCAAAAGGTATTTAACCTCAGGCCCGCCCTGAGAATAGAGGATATAGCTTCATCCACTTTCTGCCATGACAATAAACATTTTAAGACCATGGACTACCTCTCTTCTTTGTGGCCCGCCATGGGTAATAGCAAAGAAGGTCTTAAACATTCAAGCCAACTCAGGCAAGATAGCCTGAGATGCCATGAATAAGAGCCTCTTCCCCCATGGGATGGGATGCAGCTGGAGCCTTGCCCCCTCAACCCTTAGGGAGGGTCAAACAGTCTTTCATTTTGAACTAACCCACAAAGCAAGCCACAGGGTCAAATAGAGTTACAGAAATTAGCAAGCATGAGCCTTGCCCTAGTTGCTGGTTTACTCACCCCCTTACTCCTTTCTTCTATTCCCTATATTATTAATTCGGCCAAGTCTTCAACTTGGCAAGAGCTCCCCTCTAACTTCGTTTCCCCACCATGGAGGGACCTACAAGTCAGCAGGCTGGGCCATGTCTTGGATGCTGTGTGCTGCTCTCAGAGCTGGCAGTGAAAAGGTGACTGTCACATGAAGAAAGAAGACAAGAGACTCATACAAGAAGTATAGTACCATCTCTTACCCAAACAACAACCAAGCAACAACAGCAGCAGCAGCAGCAACAACAACAACAACAATCCATGACCTATTCTTTCTACTTTCTGGGCTTTTCCTTTCATTTCTGGTTGTATTGTTATTCTTCACAACTATCTTTGGTTGAGTATCACTTACACACACACACACACACACACACACACACACCATACCTACTTACTCTCACCCATGTACAAACGGTCTATGAAGGGACAGCAGAAAGTGATTGGAAGTTGGCAGGGGTTTGGCTGCTTCTCAAATAATGTACCTTCAGAACCACCCTGAAGGTTTTGTCTGCATATACTCCCAAACTGCAGATGCTACATGCTGGCTGCTAGAGAGACTAATTAAACAAATAGACAACAATAACAAATCCAGGGAGGAAAAACCCCCCGAGAAGCGTATTTTTTCTTTGTAGGAAACATGAAGATGCTTCTCAATTGCCTTCAAACTGGAACAGATCAACCAGCAAACCTGACTTGGGAAGTCCTCAATGTGGAAGGAGACATCACCATCTGTACCTCCAGGGTGGCTCTATTGAACTCTTGGTTCCCCAACTTATGATTTAGTGGAGAACATTGTTTAGACCCAGGAGAAAACCCACTACCACAGTTACTATAGTTGTTTTTGGGGTTTGAGATTTACTGGAGCAGGAACGGGAATTTCCTTACTTGCTTTGTTAAGATCAAAGCTATGATCAGTTCTGTATTTCTATAGATGTAGATTCTGCTATAACACATTTGTAACAGAATACTCCTCTGATAGAGGGAATTATGTGTTGCCCTTAAAAAAGAGTGTTGCTGTTATACTAACTATTCAGGCATTCTTAAGTCTCTTGTCTCTCAGGTCCATGCTGTTCAACAAACTGATGGCTTTTGTATGACAACAGATAGACACTATTCAAATGAAACCCATACAGGTCTATTATTACAGGCTGGAAGTAGGGGATTCCAAAACCTCTGTCAACAAGACCAACGAGGATTAACCCCTAACTTACACACTAAGCCAGATAGTCAATGACAGGTAAGAGAACACTTCGAGACCCTTGCCCCTAAAAAGGGAGGCCTCACCATCCTAAGACAGGAGCTCAACCAATGGCTGTTGAGTATCCAAAGACAGGAAAGGGAGGCTGGGTGTTTTGTTCCTACCTAAGGCAGACACGGTTTCCGTAAGTTTTCCCAGCCTTCCCTTTTAAAAAAATTAAAAAGGGGGACCTGTGGGGAGCCGACAGAAGGTGGATATCATCCTTGCAGCCATCTTGAGCCATATACCCTGCTAAGAGACTTGATTACAATAGCCTACAACAGCTGAACACACTTTGATAATATCTTGTTTTAGATACCCAGGATTTTCCCTTGGGTGTGCGAGACTTAAAGGTGTGTGACTTAAGGGCATGACTTAGAGATCAGATTTAGAGACAAGACTTAAAGGTGTGATTTAAGGGCGTTACTTAAAGGTGTGGCTTAGAAGTGAGACATACAAAAGGCAAGAGGCAGACAGAAGAAAAGATTAGACAATTGGTACTTGGTAATTGAGACTTGAGACAGAGAACTTGGAACTGGGAAAGAGACTAGCAACTTATAACTAGGAGAAGGACTTGAGACTTATTACAGCTGGAACTAGGATTAGGACTTGAGACTTGGTACTAAGAACTAGGGACTTGGAGAGAAGAAGAGAGACTGAAGAAAAAACGGGATTGAATCACACTCTGTCTGGTCTCCATTCTTTAAGCCCATCCTCACTCTCTCTCTTGTTGACTATAACAACTTAGGGCAGTACAGGCTCTAACAACTTAGCCTCCAAGGCTTTTGGCAGTGCGGGTTCCAACACTGATGGAGCGGTCTGCAATATTTTGGCCCCCAAGCATGGGGCAGAACAGTTCCCAACAATAAACCTCACAAAAATCTTTCTCTTCTGGCCCTAAAAGAAACTCTTAGGTTGTGGAAGGGAACAGAAGAAAAAAAAAAAAAAAACTATCCAATCAATGTTAAAAAAAAAAAAAAAAAAAAAAAAAACAAATTTTTTTCAGGATTAGTGAGTGGAGAAAACTAGGAATATTCTTGGGTTATTTTTTCCTTTCAATAATAACATTGAAAACTAACTCCTGAGCTAAAATAGTGGATTATTAAAGTTTCATATGACTTGTGACTTCTGAACAACCTACACTCTGAGAAGTTACAATGGGTAGAGGATCAGAAGGCAGGAATCCAACTGAAAAAAGTTTGTTTCTGTCAGTTTGAGATGCTGTCAGGAAGTGTCTTAGACTTGGAAAGTGTAAATAACACAAAGTTGTTGTTTAAAGAGTTGAAGATCCAAGATCAAGGTGCCAATGGTGTCCATGAGAATCGAGGGCTGGCTTTCTTTCTCCTAGATCCACCTTCTATAGTCACCACTTAGTAGCAGAACCTGAGTGTCATACATGCAACCTACTTGTGTTTCTAGCTGCATTGCCATGTGGCTGAATGAGGAAACAAACTCCCCTTGGGTTCTTTCATATGAGCATTCCCTCCCACAGACAAGGTCACTTAGGACCTGTCATCTTCCAGACCCACACCTTAATACAATTATGAAGTGGAAGTTTCTGGTTGTATCATGTGATACAGACTTGCTGAGGCAAGACCCGTGGGAGCACATGTAATGTTTGGAGAGAGTATAAGTGGGACTCAACGGACAGTGATGGGGCGCTTGCATAGTTGGTCTTGAGTCTTTGCTGATCTTTACTTCACTGAGAGAGGCACAGCAGAGAACTCCTGGCATTCTGGTTGGTCCTGGCTGCTCCCAATGACTTGTGCCTATTTGGTTTCTTTGGAGACCTGTTGGTCTCTGCTGGATCATGCTATTGTTGCTGATTTGTGTTTGGTGACACTTTTTAACTGGACTATTGGTATCCTGACACTATTGAACTGAACTGCTGCTACCCTGACAAATAGAGATTGGAATTGCCCCCAAAGAACTACTTCTACTCAGGTCCACATCCTTTTGTCATACGTATTTACCATCTTTTCTTCCTTACCTTTGGACGGTAGGTTAGAATCAGGGGTCAAAATGTTTGAGAATCTTTATTAAAGTGGGATTTGAAAAAAATCTAAGCCTACACAATTATAACAGGTATTAAATTTCAGTGTATGAACTTTGGGGAGAGACAAACATTCAGAGGAGAGACATCTACCCCTGGCTTTCTAAAAATCCATGGACTCACACACAAACCACACCCATTCAATCCCAATAGTTCCAAAAGTCTTACCTTTTTCCAGAACCCATTCAAAAATCTAAAGTCCAGGATTTCATCTGAATTTCATCTATATCAAATGGGAGACTCAAGGCACTGTTCATCTAGGGGTAAGTTTTCCCTCTAACTTTAAGCTTGTGAAGTCAAATGTTAGGTACTTCTAAAGTACAATAAATGAATTTAGAGTAGACATTTCCATTCTAATGAGAATAGTAACAAACAAGGCTTATTGGTATAGACTTGCAATCCCTGCTACTCCAGCAGTGAAAACAAGAAGATCAAAGACAAGGCCAGCCTGAGCTACAGACTGAGTTACAGACCAACTGGCTAATTTAGCAAGATCCTGGTTCAAAAGAATATATATATTCACATGTGTATGAGAAGGAAATTTAGCATAGTGGTATAGCATTTGCCTAGTGCACATAAGGCCCTAGGTTCAAGCCTTAGCTCTACACAAATAAAAAAGGAAAGGAAAAGATAACAGTTCCTATGGAAGTCCTCAAAATCTCATTAAATGTTATGGGTGCATATCTCTTTGACTCCACACACTGCCTTCTGGATACATTGGGATAGGAGATGAATTCTGTTCCAAATCTCTGGGAAGCCCTTTCTCTGTGGCTGTGCAGGGTACATCAGCACAATGACTCTTTGGAAGTTGCATTGACCTGTATATGGCTTTCCTAGGTTGGAGTTGCATGCTTGTGGCCATACTGTTTCTATTATCAGGACAATGTTAGCATCTCATGTCCTACTGGGTTGCTGCCCGAGTCATGAGCCTAGACTGCCCCATCCTTAAGAATGCCTTTGAAGGAGAAGACTACTAAGACCTCAGATATCACTGCTTAGCAACCCCTCACAGCTCAGCCACATATTCTAGCACACTTCCCCTTGACCATCCCAGGTTCAGCTCCACTGGTTTTAGAGAGCGTAATTGATACACTGTGCTGGTGGTGTCTTCCTGGTGACATCATCATCTGCATCTTGGAGTGTTCAAGTTGGGGGAAATGGATGATAGCTATGCTTACATATTTCAGAGAATGTCACAAAAGGCTCCCAGCTAAGACAGAGAACTGTCCTGCGGTTGAGGCCACTTCTATAGGAGCAGGGCTACTTGAGGCACACAGGTGTCCACATGCCCTTTCTAGCATGAGAACTGGGTCCTCCATTTCTGTCCATACATGGCAGTCTCATTGGGCTTGTCTCTTTTAGACACTCCAGCAGGAGTTGGAAATGAGAAGATTGACTTTTCTTGACTTTATTATTATTTACTCTGTGGTAAAAAAGCAATTCCTTTGACACATACATGTATTTCCTCTCTTCTGTGTTCACTACGAACAGAGCCTTAATGCTTGCTTTTTACCAATTTTTCTTCAGATCTATAGATTAAACTTCATAAAATATGCCAAAATTACTGTTAATCAAAATAAATAGGTAAGTAAACAAACAATGAAACATTATTAATTGTTTTTTGTTTTGTTTAGTCTTCTAGTGGTTCCCAATAAAGATTAATGAGTTAATTCTTGAAACCCCTTGAAAGTATTAGGATATTACATATTACTAAGAGGAAAGAGCTGTATGTTAAAAATTAATTGGAAGAAACCACTTGCAGATAGTAATAAGGAAGCATCCCAAGTTCCAAGGGCACTGGGGACCTCCAGTAAACAAGCCCTCATTAATTTGGCTAATTAGCCACTTGCTGAATTTGCTGGTTTGTAAGTGGCACCCTTTTAAGCAGAAAATTGAGTTGTAAAGTTCCAGGAGCCATCTGTGTGGAGAAGACGGCATCGGCACCCTATACTTTGGATTTCAAAGTGAATCTTACACGTTCAAAAATGTTCTTAGGATATTTGGACATCTCAGACTCATCTGTATAATCTGGATGGGCAGAGAGAAGCCACTCTGTGAGTTGGCAAGAGGAGGAAGAAATGGGGAGAAAATTACAGAAGTCATTGCATGCGTGTGTGTGTGTGTGTGTGTGTGTGTGTGTGAGGCATTTGTACGCATTTAATCATGTGGAGCAAGAGAAAGAGAAGAGATAAGCTTGACATCCATGACTGACCAATGCAAAGCTCCATACGTCCTTAATTCCTTAATGAAATGGAAGATATAAGGTAGCTCACATACACTGTGGGGAGGGGAGCCTCCAAAACTACCCCACACTCAAACAACCCTAGTCTTACTGCCCAAACACAGCCTTAAGACTGCCAAAAAATACTAAGAGCATCTGACTTTCTGTTTACTCTTCATATTCACTTACCATATCACCATAACATCTCATGGCTTTCTTATTGGCAGGTGGAAATGTCCTGTGACAGACAGCACCACAGTGATAAACTATCTTCCAGGGTGTCAGGCCTAGAAGTCGCACAACCTACCCATTATTCGATGGATTTTCTTAGCTTTGATCACCGAAAGGTTGTCTTGATTCTGTCTTGAATTCCATCAATCAAAATCCAATTCAAACTTATAAAACCTGTGCAGAAAAGTGCTAGATGGTAGAATAAAGACCATCGATGTGGCTAATTTTTTTCTTCTCTTAAGATGATTTAGTATTTGCCTCTGGCCAGGTCTGGTGCCACATACCTGTAAGCCCAGCACTGAAGAACTAACGTGCAAGTATCAGTAGTTCATGGTCACAGAGAAGGACCCTGCCTCAAATAATTACATATTTTGATTTTGCTTATTTTGTTTTTGTTTTGCTTTGCATTGGTCTTTTGAGGGTTTTGTTTTGTTTTGTTTTGTTTGTTTTTGGTTTTTGCTGTACTTGTTTTTCCTCAACAGTAACTAACCCCTCTGGAAAACAAAAAACATGTTACTGGTGGTAGAATACAATACTATTTTAAAACTGAAGTAACTCTGATTTCTAGACTCTGTCAGAAGAAATCCATACTTGCAAATGCACTAATTAAATGAGTTCTCACACAGCAGTCACACTTCCCACTGCTGTGTGTGTCCCTGAGCATCTCCCCCTCCCATGCTTTCCAAATACAGTTCAGGTAGACCAGAGCCACAGAGAAGCTGGGGGGCACAAACGGGGTTTGCTCAGTTGGTATACGGAGCATATGTAAATATCCTTGCTCACAGGCAAAAGCTGGAAGATATTTCTGAATGTTGCTAATGACTGGAAGAAACAAGCTTTTGTTATCATGCAGCGGTGCAAATTAGATATTTATAGGTATCCTGTGGTGCTTAGGGTGTTGTTCCTTTCCAGGATTTGAGGATAGGAAGCTTTATATGCTAAGAATCTCCTCCTTGATGGTCTTTCCTTGGGTACAAAAGATATTCAGATCTAGAGACTGTGCGTTTTGACTAAAGAGCCTGACACCCTCTGTCAATATGAAGTATACCCTTAGGCTTTGAGGGATTTTTTTTTTTAGTGGATTTTTAAAAAACAGTTTTATTAAAATATAAGCCACAAGTCACAGAGTGTGCTTTTATCAGGTATACAATTAGGTTGGTTTGAGTATGTGTAACCGTCTCTGTAGTCAACTTTAGAACATTATTACCTCAAAAAGAAATCTTATACCCTTTAAATATCAACCCTTGTCTTCCCACTCCCACTCCTATCTTCTGGGCGCAGTATCTTTTCTTTCTCTCCGAATTTCCCTAGTCCAGAAATTCAGTATCGATTCAGTTTCACGGAGCCTTTCATGCATGGCTTCTTACACTCAGCATCTTTTTAAGGTTCGTCCATGTAGCGTGAGCCAATCGTTCATCATTCTCCTGTAAAACTCATTTGGATGTATAGACACCATGTTTTATCCATTTGTCACTCTAAGTTTAGATTCTTTCTACCTCTTCCCAGTTGTGACCTGTGCTGCATGTGTGCACATTTTAGACTGCACTTTATTAAGTAATATTAAATATTATCATTCTCAGAAGCGTGTGAGAATCTCCGGCTCATATCCTTACTAGCACTTGTTATTCGACCTTTCTTGCTCTAGTCATCTTTGTGAGAATGAAAGGGCATCTTGTGATTTTTCAGTTGTATTTCTCTGAATATCAGTAGGGAGAACTGACTCCACGACAGGCTTCAAACTGGCAGTTCAGGAGACCAAGCCTAAATTTCTCTTTTTCCAGAACTGGAAAACTTTTCAAGTTACTGGAAAAACCACAGGCCGAGGGCAGCCAATCAGAAGCTGCTCCATTACCTGGCCCGAATCAAGAGCAATGAGTCAGCAACAGTTTCCAGGCTTCCCCAGCAGCAGTTTCCAGAACCCTCAGCAATGGTTCGGAATATCCCCAGAGCCCTAGCCAATCCCAAAGACCCCCATACCCTAGAGATGAAGCCACCCAATCAAGATAAAGGTCACCTACCCCTCCCAGGAATTCCCCTAATCTGCTTTAAATCTGGCTTGTGAGCTCACCTAGGACCCTTCATCTTGGTAGATGGTGGACTACTGCATAATAAAACGTGCTTCAGTTTTGCATACTGTTTGAGTCTTGGGTATCATTCTTCTTCGAATCACTGAGCCTTATACAGAGACAAGAATCTTTTTGTTTGTCTATTGGCCATGCATAGTTAGCTTCTCCTTGGAGAAATGTCTGTCCAGATACTTCCTCAATTTTTACATTTAATCATCCTTTTTATTATGGAATTGTAAGGATTCTTTACATATTCTGTACAAAAGAATCCGGCACATGATACGGGTTGCTGACATTCTTCACCTCACTCAGATCATTCTCTCTCGTTCTATGGGTTGTCTGCTCATGTGTGTCCTCGGAGTGCAAACAGCTTTAATTTTGAGGAAAGTTTTTAGAGAACTCCCGATGTATAGTATTTTCATGCTAGCAATGCCGTAGAAGGAACAGCTCACAGAAAGTCTGGGAAACCCAGAACTGTTAGCCATATAGGCTTTTTCCTTCAAGAGAAGAAAATGCCTGACATGTGTTCATGCAAAGACTGGAATGGGTGCCATCTAGCACCCTTTGCTATGGAGCCAGCCTTCACCTGAATCCTGCACAAATCCTGGGCATTATTTAGGTCCCAATCCTGAGCTTTGTCTCTCAGTGAATAGAACCCATCCTTATGGAAGATTCCCTATGTACTTTGCATCCTCCATCAATAGAATCCATCCTTATGCTGATTACAAATCCTTCCTCCCTAGGCCCTTGCTCTGAACACCATTTGTCAGTCAATAGAACTCATTCTTCTCCTGAGGTTTACAGGTGCTTTGCTACAGGGATGTACTGGGCTAGGGAGCTTGAATGTAGCTATCCCTGAAGCTTTGTTTTGATAATCATCACATGGAAATTTTTTTTCCAAACTTTTTCCGTGTTTAAATGTGTATGGAAAAACACAGTGCTGGGTGAGACTCTGGAAGTTTTTGACCCAGCATCTGCTAATGTGCTGCTTACATTCTTCCCCTCACTCAGCTCATTCTCCTTCCAGCAGTGACGTTTGCTGGAACCCCAGCAAAATGTGGGCTAAAAGTGACAGCTGCCTTCACCCCACCCAAAGACATGACCATCTCTGCTCATCTCTCTCCCCACCCTGCACATGCTCATCAGGCCTTGACCCCACTGGTTTACTGTTGCATTTGTTTTCTATTTTTCAAGCACAGCAGCTTTTCTGTTTGAATTTTTTTTTTTTATCTCTCTGTGTGTACACGGGTGAGTGGGGTGTGTGTGTGTGTGTGTGTGTGTGTGTGTGTGTGTGTGTGTGTGCAGGCTCCCCATCCACTCATCCATTGGCAGTACTGGGAATTTATTATAGCTCTTTGATGCAGTGCTCAGTTCTGTGAGCTATGTATACATGCCTTCTAGCTAAAGTTCTCTAACTGATGAAGACGACGACTTAGTGTTAATTTTTCCCATATATCCTTTATATCTGTTTTCTCTGAGTGAATACAAAAATCCAGACACATGTTAAAGGTCAGAAGACAACCTCAGCTTTTAATCCTTGCCTTTTCTTTTCCTTGCCACCACCTTTGCCAAGCCAGCTCTCCCACACAAGCTTCTGGGGACTCTCCTGCCTTACCCTCCATCTCACTGTAAGAGCCCGGAGAGTACAGGATGCATACTGATGCCACTGGCTCTTCATGGGTTCTAGGGATCAAACTGAGCTCCTCACCCTTGCACAGCAAGCTCTTTACTCATGGAGCCATCTCTCCCCAGATCAACATAGTAGAACTTTGTAAATCTCAGCTCGAATATGACTCAGAAGCTCCCCCTTGATACCACTTAAAATATCTATACAGTCTTTACCACAATCCATCTTTAATTTTCTCCAAACACATATATACATACATGTGTGTATATAATTTTGAATACATATTCATATATATTATATATATATTTAGTTGATATATATATGTGTGTATATATATATATGTATATATACATATATACATATATATATATACATATATATATATATATGTATATATATATATATATTTGGTTTCTCACTTGTCTAATGGAATCTTCTAGAATACAAGCTGTACTAGAGCTTGTAACTATTTTCTTTATCAACATGAGCATACACTAAATAACCAGAGAAATGCTACCGCATAGTAGGTACTTAATAAATATTTGCTGAATTGGGCATTAATCTTCTAGCTCGGGCACTGTGCTAGAGACCAAAGGTCACAAGAAGAACTAAGACAGATCCCCAAGGTTGACTTAAATCACACTAGAAATGTAAGCTGTACTCACTGTTCTTGAGGAAAGTTTGTAGTTATTAAGGGAAAAAACTCATCTAGGAGGAAGTAAATTTCTTAACTGTTCCTTTGTACATTTACTGCTTTAATGACACCATTAAGACAGACCAGGATAAATTTGCTCCGCAGATACCTCCAGTCCTTGACTTAACTGTTTTATGCTCATGTACATTTTCATTGGTTTTTATACCTGTTAACCCACCTTGCAAAAGATTTTTATGTTTTCACTACCAATGGAGAGACATGCAGAGACAACTGTCTGTGAAGTAAATATATGGGCTGATGCAATGCTTTTTCTTCATGTGTGCCTGTCTGACCTAGGGAGAAAAGGAAAATGACTCTCCTCTCACCCCAGCTGGGGGTGGGGGTGGGGGTGGGGCTGAGCTATGTCGATGTCCTTGAGTCTTGTGTGCTTTCTGAGACTCTAGCTTCTGCCTTAATGACTTTCATTTGATGCTTTCTCCCTTACCTAATTTAAGAAGTTTGACTGAGGGTCAAATGGGGTAGATGTAAAACTACTTGCATCTCCTGCAAGGTAGGGAGAGTGTCACTGACAGCTGCCCTCATCCAGGAACCACCTACATGGAGATGGATCTGAAAAGCCCCCCACCGCCTCCTGCTCTCAACTTGGCCACCTTCATATCCTTGTCTTGAACTTTCTGAAATGACTTAAGGCCCTCAACCCCCCCCACACACACACACACACCCACATGTCCCTGTCAGGCCTGCCTCCATGTTCCTATATAATCCTTTCTCTCCAGGAAATGTTGGGTTTGAATATGCCTGGTTCCGCTGAGAGTCTTCACTGAAAATGCTTACCTAGGGGCCTAACAACCAACAACTCTACCAACAATGACTGAAGATATGTTCCCTGGTGAGAACAGCGTGCGTGTCCTCGGTGACAGCCCTGTCCTTTGTTCCCTTTGTTTCTAGAGGATGTGTATTTCCAGGTGCATTCCCAAGCATACTGTCAGTATGCTTAAATGGCAAGTGCTGGTTTAAGGGCCCTTCTTCTCACCTTGAAGACACTTCCCCGTCAAGTCAACGCTGATCACCTGTTCTGTCTCTGCCAATTAGACCCAGCTCCTGCCTCTGAGTTTCCTTCGAGAGTAGTTGGAGTTGGCTTATGAGTGTTTCACACAGTGTGCAGTCAAAAGAATCAAACAAACACTGAGGAAACATGGGGGAAGGAATAAGCTGCCAGCCTGCTTTTCTGCTGGCCATTTCAAGAACCTCTTTGTTGTGTGTCCACCCAAACAAAGTGGCATGTTGTGATCTCTGGTACACCGATTGCTCTCTTATCAAAATTCCAATTCAAAAGTCAACTCTTCAATTAGTTTCTCAGAAGACTGAATCCCTGTAACCCTAAGGAAGGGGCCAGCTCTGGAATGGTTTCATCATTCTCTAGTGTCAATGTTTCTGGCCCAGGACTCATGGTATCTGGTATGCTAGGTTCTCTTGCCACTGCACAGACAAATGCTGAGCATCTTCTAAATCTCTTGCAGAAAACCCCACTACTTCACCAGAGTCTGAATTGAGTACTCTTCATCCGGACCCCACCCCCACCTCCCAGTCACTGAGCTCTTGGGTATTAACCACAGCTCTGTGGTGTAGTACCCAGCAGTACATAGCAATCTGTAAGCTGCACATGCCTTGCTGCCCAGATTTTACATCCAATGATGAAGGCCACCAGATCCGTGAATTTTGCCTCTATATCCTATTCTCTGAAGTGTACATTTAAAAACATATATTTTATAATAATGCCATGAGAAACAAGATAATGTCTCAGTATCTGACTGAATACCAAAGAGTACATAACAAATTACAATTTTCCCACTTGTAATTAAAAAAAAAAAAAACTCTGACTTTCATTGAATATTATGTTTCAAGGGACTTCGTACAATTTAACTACATATGTTGTCCTAAAAGGAAATTCTTCAAGTAAACCAAAGACTCCATCAACCATTAAAGCAAGTGTGTTGTTTGTTTATCTCTTAAATGCCCTCAAATCTGAAAATATTGCTTAAATTAAGTCCAGAATACCACAAAGGGAGGAATAGGAAATTGCTGAAAATATTTCATGATGAAAAATGATAAGATTGTTTTCAATCCATCATTCTTTGCGTTCCTCTGTCATCCATGAAAGCAGAAAACACTGACAAACAAAAGTTTAATAAGAAAAAAATACATGTTAAGTGAAAAAGCCATGATTAACTTATTAAGAGCCATTAAGTTTATAATTACAAGGGTTCTATTACATTAAGATACCAATTTTTTTTAAAGCCAGAAATAATACCTACTGAAACTCTAATTATTTAAATGAGAAGAGAAAGAAGCACGTTATCTACTCTGACAAAGATTAAAATCAATTTAATTGCTTCTCTGCTGCCTTGACATGGTTCTTGCTGTGAGTCAAGCAACCAAAAAGAGAAATTAATACTGAAGCTGTTAATCAGGTCGTGTCTGCACACTCTGCCTTGATTACATCGGGGAGAAAGCCTGCTGCCCTCTTCCTGTGGTAGTGGGGTTAGCTGTGAGAGATGCTGAATGTTTGGAGCCTACAATGGGGGGCTGGGAGAGGCTGGGTCTCTGGAAATTGCAGGTGGTTGTGCTTGAGTGTGGGTAGAAGCAGTTCTCTCAAGACAGAATTCTATTGAAAATTAAAATCAACCTTTGGTTACTGCTTCCAGCATCCACTGAGTGAAGTACAAAGAAACACAAGGGCATTGGCAGAGCAAGAGAATGAGAAGAAATTGGAGTCTGTGGCTAAGATTGATGACCCCCACCCCTCATGGAGTCTAGCAATATATTTCTTCAAGTAGACAGCAGCCGTTTCCAGAGGTGAAATGCCAACTCCTTTGCCAGAATTAGAACACTCGTTTGAAAGCCAGGTAGAGTGGCAAGCAAGCCAGAGGCACACTCGGTCTTACCCACCCCTGTGTCTGCTGCCTTCAAAAGGCTTTTGTTAAACACCAGCTCAGAACATCCAGCTGCATCTATGCTTGGCAAACTAACATATCTGATTGTAAGAAGATGGTATTGTGAAATATTTATGAGTCTGGAAATACAAACCAGTACCCTGCCTCATCACCGCTTATCAGCCTTTGTTCGCTTCACAGATGACGAGAGACATTGGAATAAGTGGGGTTGTCAAGACTAATAGATCTAGGGCACTTTGCCCCAGTGGAGGAGTTCAGTTTCTTCTAATGACCTCTTTTGTTTCCCTCAGGAAACTTTAGCCTTCCCCCTGCTTACTTGCCTTCGAGTGTCAGACCCACAGATGAGCAATAATATTTCACAAGTGTGTGCATTCAGGAGCGTAGTCTTGTGTGACCCTATCTGCTCCCTCGATAGGTGAGAAAAAAAAAAAGCTTGGAGTAGTGACTGAGAAATTTGTTTCATAGCAGGGAAGAAATTGTCTTTAGTCTTTTAACAAAATCCCTTCCTACAGCACAAGGCAAAAAAAAAAAAAAAAAAAAAAAGTCCATCCAAACAGGTGGAGAAAAAGCTTACGATGAAAGGAAAACAGACAAAACATCCCGCTCCCCACAGATAACTTGACATGCTTTTTACATTTCGAAAATAAAAATAATCACCGGCTCGGGTCAGCCCACAGGATGGTTGAGCCCAGGTCACTTATCCTCAGGATCTATAGATGGCTATGCCTGGCTCTTTCATCAAATGCAGCTCCTCCTGCTATATTGGATCACCTTGCTGTTAGCCTGGCACCGTCCCTCCCCATTTCAATTTGACCAAATTGAAACAGATGCCCAGAGGCCGTGGAGATCAAGACTGGTATAACAAAATTTGGAGCCAGTTTCCCAGCTTAAATCAATATTTAATGGTAAGCCTCCTTTTATTTATTTATTTATTTTGGGGCAGGCTTTTACTGGCAAATATCACTTTAAACTGAAAGCCAGAAACCTTAATTATAAAGGATGCCATTCGGGCTATATTTTGAAAAACAACAACTCACTGGACAAGACATTTTGGTGGTCTAAGAGATTGCACTCCCAGGAAGAAGTCAAGGCACAAGGTGCTACTGTTTTCTGTCTCTTTCAAGGGTGTATTTAATTATCTCATTTTCAGGAGCAGAGAAACAATTCTAGTAGAAGAAAGGAGGGTAGAGAGAACCGAGAGCACCTCACTGTCTAGTCAAATCAAGTAGAAGCCCCAGGCCACCTGCAGCAAAGACATGCTCCAAGGTTGTGCAGGACTCTGAGGAGAGGGGGCAGGAAAGACATGACAATTCTACCCCCTAGCTCAGTGCAACGATAAACGTCTCCCAGAGAAGGAAAAGGTCACCCCAAGGAGCTGGCACAGATACAGTGGGGGCCAGTGTGAATGCTAGTCTTTGGTGACCTTTATCTTGCTCTGACATATGTGGTGAAGTTTCTCTGGATGGACCAAACAATACACCAACCAAGGAAGGAGTGACATCAGGTCAGAGCTAGAAGCTAC
This sequence comes from Arvicanthis niloticus, assembly GCF_011762505.2. Taxonomy (NCBI): domain Eukaryota; kingdom Metazoa; phylum Chordata; class Mammalia; order Rodentia; family Muridae; genus Arvicanthis; species Arvicanthis niloticus. Next base: position 98,588,457 of record NC_047661.1, read on the forward strand.
ATCTAGTTGGAAAGACCAGATGAAAGATTTTATATCTTTGGTGTAATTTCTGTAATGAATAGAAAAGTACAAATTCCCCTCACCTGCATCCAATAATAGTCATAGGAAAATGCAGATAGGTGACTTGAGTTCGTTGTCATTAAAAAATAAAAACATAATACATACAAAGCTTAAAAAGTGAGTCCCCATACAATGCTAGTAAGTACTTATTAATCTCAAGGAATCGATTTCACAATGTACACTCAAAAATCAGCAAGCAGTGTCATATGTTTTGAACGCACAGCCCCCACTAGCCTGTCTTAAAAGGCTGCTGTTCGCCCTCAAAAGAAACTTGCAAGTTTCAAAATCAAGAAGTTCCCTCTAGTTTTGTTATACAGACTGTAGGGTGGTGGGTGGGAAAGGCCGCTGAAATGCAGCTCCCTGGGAAACAGAAGGGACTCCAAACAATCATAGTAGTGTAAAGAAGGGAAGAAGCCAGTCCAGCACTCGCTCAGGCACAAAGCCTGTTTCCAGTCTCCCACCTGCCAGAACACATAACCAGAGTGGTGGTATCCCTATATGGCATTCCAGTCCACATGCTGGTAAGTTGCTTCTGTGGACTCCAGGTCACTTCTGGGTACCACGCCCTTTTCCCTACACAGTCAAAACCCCTGAAGATGTCTCCTGAACTCTCAGTACACCTCCCCTCCTGTCACCCAACCCAGGCCTTGCAACAGACGAATTGTAACTTGCCTTCTGCTTCGCCTCCAGCTTCTGAGCAAAATACAGTGACTTCCATGGGCTCTCTTCCAGACAGTCCTGTGGGATCTCACACCCACCTTCATCAAGAGGAGTGAGGGAGGGAGGGACCCCCCCCACCCCATCCGCAACTCCACGAGCTGTGGTTGTGAGGCTTTAATTTGACTCCGCTTCCCTTTGCAGCTTGCCTGTCTCTCCCATGTCTGCCACCGCAGCAGGAGCTTAAAAGAACAGAGGAGGAAGGAGCTCTCGTGAGAACCCGGGGAGTTTTGGCAGAACCTTTGTGGAAACCATATGGCGGCAACTTTGCAGTACATGAAACATTTTCAAGTGAGGAAGACACTACTATTCCCAAAGAATGTCCCTTGTGTGTCTCAGTCGGATTGAGTACCTCTGCCAGAGGACAGGAATAAGACTTTTTGGAAAGTTAGTACGAACAGTCACAGTCGATGATGTCTAACTTTGATATATCACAGGTCAACATTACAGCCAGAATAGATTTTACTAATTTAAATTAATGGGAAAAGAATGTGCAATCTTTCTCATACTTCCTAGTTATGAAACCCCCACCCTGTAACACCATTTACTCATCTAAATGAGGAGTGGCAATAGATGGTTTGCAATGTTTTTATTTGTAGAAGATCCTTTTTGTCAATGAGCAGCTTCTGCTGGAACAATGGCAGTAATTTAGGGTCTTCTCTCTCCTCAGTTTGTTTTCTCTTTTCTTACTTCACTTTATAGTCTGTCCCAATATTCACTTTGTCAATTTGAAAGGAATAAAATGAGGAGAGATAGCTCTGCTCCTTCCGGTTCTACACGACTGTCTCATTCATGTCAAACAAGTGACTTTGTCATCAGTTCGGCCATGACTAACCAGCCAGCACATGGCCCTATGGACTTCTCACAGAAGCATCCCCACTGCCCAGGAGCCCGCTAAAGACAAGGAGCAAGCACTTGGAGAAGGCTCCAGAGCAGAAGGCTTCCAGGGGTGGAAGACTATGTGGTAGAGGAGGAAGTACAGCCAAGATGTACAGCAAAGAGAGTGAGTAGGGAAAGCTCACACACCAAAGCTCTAAGAACACATTTTTGGACCCCAAAGAAAAGTCTCAGGGAAGTCAATCTCACCCTGTACACCATTGTGCAGTAGGATTTAAACACAGAAATAACAAGAAAAAAAATGCTGGAGAGTAGTTACACTATAAGTGGTTGTATCTTGAATTCTAACCCCATGGAAACTCCAAAAAACTTATATGCTATATTAACATATAAGGGAGGTAGGAGCTAGAAAGAATATGGAACAGGAACATAGAAGTGGGGCCTGGATATATGGCTCGGCAGTTAAGAGCCTTGGCTGCTCTTGAAGAAGACCCAGGTTCAGTTCCCAGCACACACACAGCAGCTCATAACCTTTGTAACTCCACTTCCAGTGGATTTGATACCTTCTTGTGTCCTCACAGGCCCTCCATGCACATGGTGCACATAACCTCATGCAGAACTATAGATAAACACATAAAACTAAGTATCTTTCAAACTCAAAGAGAAGAAAAGTGAAGAAAGAGAAAGGGAGTGTGAAAGGGGGAGGTAGGGAGGAAAGAGAGAGAGAGAGAGAAAGAGAGAGAGAGAGAACAGATGTAGGGTCTGACTGTCTGACTGGGAAACAAGGGAACCTTAAAAGATAGAGAGATGAGTGGTGAGGGGGCAACAGGAAGAGGAATGAGCAAGAGAGAAGGGCAATGACACGCATAAGGAGACGCCATGAAGAAACCTTTCACTTTGTATGCTAACTTAAAATTTAGTGATAGGATTTTAGGAAGAAAATTAATTTGAACTGGAAAAGTGAACAATTCTATTCAGACAGACAAGGCTAAGAAAAGAAGACAGCTAGAATTTGGCTAAGTCATCGCTATTGCCAAATCTGCTCATTTAGGACTTTGAGAGTATCCTTTATGCTACCCTGATACCCTACAAACATTTTTTTTTATCAACTTTAACATAAGTCTCCTTTTCATATGACATATAGACATGGTTTACTTCCTGGTATCTTGACTTCCTTTCCCCTGAACTTTTGAAGAGCTCATAAAATTTCAAGGAAAAAAAAGAAAAAAGAAAAAGAAAAAAACTGTCTAGACAATTTTAGCAGAAATGCTCCTGGTCAAGGGACCAAACTTTTGTTCAGCTGGACGTACAGTAGAAATTTCATAATAAGAAGGATGGGAACGGACCTTCTAACAGTAGCCACTAAAACACTTAAGTGTTTGTTAGTAGTCATTGAGAATGCAGGACAGAATGAGGGTAAGTACTAATCTTTTGCTTCCTCCAGGCAGACACTTGATGCTTTTAAGAAATAAGCATCCCCAATACAATAGTTAGAGACCAGAGGGTCTCCTCTGAGAGGAAGTGTACACAGTTAGATGAGTTCTCCTTTTCTAAGACCACTGTTAGGTTTTGGAAATAGGGTTAGTTTTCTTTTTCAAAGACGGCTATGAAGGGATGCATCAAGGTGATATTTCAGAAGCCATCAAGGATATCATGGTGTCCTATAGATCAACAGACTTAGTATTTCACTTAACCTATCAGAAATCTTCACCTGGAAATGTGATACGCCAGTAACAATGACAGTGATGAGGCTGACTTCTATTCAAAAGCCAGTTCTCAGGAGGAGAAAGAGCAGGTGTTTGAGCATCAGCCAGAAAAGCTAGTTGCAGCATCTATGTTCTGTGGCAAGCTCAGGGTCAGATGGAGACTAATTGCAACAACCTGGCATTTCATAAGGAGACGGTATCTTCATTTTGTTTTTAAATAATTGCTCAGCATTATCTACAGAAACTGTTGAGTATAAAAATGGGAAAGAGAATTTTATGCTATGGGCCTCCTCATCATATCTTTCCTGTTCTCTTTGCAATGTAGATCTTGCCTGGGGAATTACTGCTATTCAAGAATCTACCCAAGCTTCATTTCCTGCTCTACTCCAAAGTAATTTAATTGTGTTATTTTTATACTATAAGAAGTATATCAACAGATGAATGCCAATGTGTTATATACACAAAAAATCAAGTTTTATCAGTCATAAAGAA